>NW_026608744.1:159255-406755 GCF_029499605.1 Hyla sarda
ACTATATACGGGGGAGGGGCTACCTCCATGTTGGCTCCTGCACCCCACCCCCCTCTATCAGGTGTTATATAGCAGCACTATTATAATAATACTATATACGGGGGAGGGGCTACCTCCATGTTGGTTCCCTGCACCCCACCCCCCCCCCCTCTATCAGGTGTATATAGCAGCACTATTATAGTAATACTATATACGGGGGAGGGGCTACCTCCATGTTGGCTCCTGCACCCCACCCCCCTCTATCAGGTGTATATAGCAGCACTATTATAGTAATACTATATACGGGGGAGGGGCTACCTCCATGTTGGCTCCTGCACCCCACCCCCCTCTATCAGGTGTATATAGCAGCACTATTATAGTAATACTATATACGGGGGAGGGGCTACCTCCATGTTGGCTCCTGCACCCCACCCCCCTCTATCAGGTGTATATAGCAGCACTATTATAGTAATACTATATACGGGGGAGGGGCTACCTCCATGTTGGCTCCTTGCACCCCACCCCCCTCTATCAGGTGTATATAGCAGCACTATTATAGTAATACTATATACGGGGGAGGGGCTACCTCCATGTTGGCTCCTGCACCCCACCCCCCTCTATCAGGTGTATATAGCAGCACTATTATAGTAATACTATATACGGGGGAGGGGCTACCTCCATGTTGGCTCTGCACCCCACCCCCCTCTATCAGGTGTATATAGCAGCACTATTATAGTAATACTATATACGGGGGAGGGGCTACCTCCATGTTGGCTCCTGCACACCCACCCCCCTCTATCAGGTGTATATAGCAGCACTATTATAGTAATACTATATACGGGGGGGAGGGGCTACCTCCATGTTGGCTCCTGCACCCCACCCCCCTCTATCAGGTGTATATAGCAGCACTATTATAGTAATACTATATACGGGGGAGGGGCTACCTCCATGTTGGTTCCTGCACCCCACCCCCCTCTATCAGGTGTATATAGCAGCACTATTATAGTAATACTATATACAGGGGGAGGGGCTACCTCCATGTTGGCCTTGCACCCCACCCCCCTCTATCAGGTGTATATAGCAGCACTATTATAGTAATACTATATACGGGGGAGGGGCTACCTCCATGTTGGTTCCTGCACCCCACCCCCCTCTATCAGGTGTATATAGCAGCACTATTATAGTAATACTATATACGGGGAGGGGCTACCTCCATGTTGGCTCCTGCACCCCACCCCCCTCTATCAGGTGTATATAGCAGCACTATTATAGTAATACTATATACGGGGGAGGGGCCTACCTCCATGTTGGCTCCTGCACCCCACCCCCCTCTATCAGGTGTATATAGCAGCACTATTATAGTAATACTATATACGGGGGAGGGGCTACCTCCATGTTGGTTCCTGCACCCCACCCCCCTCTATCAGGTGTATATAGCAGCACTATTATAGTAATACTATATACGGGGGAGGGGCTACCTCCATGTTGGCCTTGCACCCCACCCCCCTCTATCAGGTGTATATAGCAGCACTATTATAGTAATACTATATACGGGGGAGGGGCTACCTCCATGTTGGCCTTGCACCCCACCCCCCTCTATCAGGTGTATATAGCAGCACTATTATAGTAATACTATATACAGGGGAGGGGCTACCTCCATGTTGGCTCCTGCACCCCACCCCCCTCTATCAGGTGTATATAGCAGCACTATTATAGTAATACTATATACGGGGGAGGGGCTACCTCCATGTTGGTTCCTGCACCCCACCCACCTCTATCAGGTGTATATAGCAGCACTATTATAGTAATACTATATACGGGGGAGGGGCTACCTCCATGTTGGGTTCCTGCACCCCACCCCCCTCTATCAGGTGTATATAGCAGCACTATTATAGTAATACTATATACGGGGGGAGGGGCTACCTCCATGTTGGCTCCTGCACCCCACCCCCCTCTATCAGGTGTATATAGCAGCACTATTATAGTAATACTATATACGGGGGGAGGGGCTACCTCCATGTTGGCTCCTGCACCCCACCCCCCTCTATCAGGTGTATATAGCAGCACTATTATAGTAATACTATATACGGGGGAGGGGCTACCTCCATGTTGGCTCCTGCACCCCACCCCCCTCTATCAGGTGTATATAGCAGCACTATTATAGTAATACTATATACGGGGGGGGAGGGGCTACCTCCATGTTGGCTCCTGCACCCCACCCCCCCTCTATCAGGTGTATATAGCAGCACTATTATAGTAATACTATATACGGGGGGAGGGGCTACCTCCATGTTGGCTCCTGCACCCCACCCCCCTCTATCAGGTGTATATAGCAGCACTATTATAGTAATACTATATACAGGGGAGTGGCTACCTCCATGTTGGCTCCTGCACCCCACCCCCCTCTATCAGGTGTATATAGCAGCACTATTATAGTAATACTATATACGGGGGAGGGGCTACCTCCATGTTGGCTCCTGCACCCCACCCCCCTCTATCAGGTGTATATAGCAGCACTATTATAGTAATTCTATATACAGGGGAGGGGCTACCTCCATGTTGGCTCCTGCACCCCACCCCCCTCTATCAGGTGTATATAGCAGCACTATTATAGTAATACTATATACGGGGGAGTGGCTACCTCCATGTTGGTTCCTGCACCCCACCCCCCCTCTATCAGGTGTATATAGCAGCACTATTATAATAATACTATATACGGGGGAGGGGCTACCTCCATGTTGGTTCCTGCACCCCACCCCCCTCTATCAGGTGTATATAGCAGCACTATTATAGTAATACTATATACGGGGGAGGGGCTACCTCCATGTTGGCTCCTGCACCCCACCCCCCTCTATCAGGTGTATATAGCAGCACTATTATAGTAATACTATATACGGGGGAGGGGCTACCTCCATGTTGGTTCCTGCACCCCACCCCCCTCTATCAGGTGTATATAGCAGCACTATTATAGTAATACTATATACGGGGGAGGGGCTACCTCCATGTTGGTTCCTGCACCCCACCCCCCTCTATCAGGTGTATATAGCAGCACTATTATAGTAATACTATATACAGGGGGAGGGGCTACCTCCATGTTGGTTCCTGCACCCCACCCCCCTCTATCAGGTGTATATAGCAGCACTATTATAGTAATACTATATACGGGGGGAGGGGCTACCTCCATGTTGGCTCCTGCACCCCACCCCCCTCTATCAGGTGTATATAGCAGCACTATTATAGTAATACTATATACGGGGGAGGGGCTACCTCCATGTTGGCTCCTGCACCCCACCCCCCTCTATCAGGTGTATATAGCAGCACTATTATAGTAATACTATATACAGGGGAGGGGCTACCTCCATGTTGGCCTTGCACCCCACCCCCCTCTATCAGGTGTATATAGCAGCACTATTATAGTAATACTATATACGGGGGAGGGGCTAGCTCCCATGTTGGCTCCTGCACCCCACCCCCCTCTATCAGGTGTATATAGCAGCACTATTATAGTAATACTATATACGGGGGAGGGGCTACCTCCATGTTGGCTCCTGCACCCCACCCCCCTCTATCAGGTGTATATAGCAGCACTATTATAGTAATACTATATACAGGGGAGGGACTACCTCCATGTTGGCTCCTGCACCCCACCCACCTCTATCAGGTGTATATAGCAGCACTATTATAGTAATACTATATACGGGGGAGGGGCTACCTCCATGTTGGCCTTGCACCCCACCCCCCTCTATCAGGTGTATATAGCAGCACTATTATAGTAATACTATATACGGGGGAGGGGCTACCTCCATGTTGGCCCTGCACCCCACCCCCCTCTATCAGGTGTATATAGCAGCACTATTATAGTAATACTATATACAGGGGGAGTGGCTACCTCCATGTTGGTTCCTGCACCCCAACCCCCCTCTATCAGGTGTATATAGCAGCACTATTATAATAATACTATATACGGGGGAGGGGCTACCTCCATGTTGGCCCTGCACCCCACCCCCCTCTATCAGGTGTATATAGCAGCACTATTATAGTAATACTATATACGGGGGAGGGGCTACCTCCATGTTGGTTCCTGCACCCCACCCCCCTCTATCAGGTGTATATAGCAGCACTATTATAATAATACTATATACAGGGGAGGGGCTACCTCCATGTCCTGCACCCCCACCCCCCTCTATCAGGTGTATATAGCAGCACTATTATAATAATACTATATACAGGGGAGGGGCTACCTCCATGTTGGCTCCTGCACCCCAACCCCCCCTCTATCAGGTGTATATAGCAGCACTATTATAGTAATACTATATACGGGGGAGGGGGCTACCTCCATGTTGGCCCTGCACCCCACCCCCCTCTATCAGGTGTATATAGCAGCACTATTATAGTAATACTATATACGGGGGAGGGGCTACCTCCATGTTGGCCTTGCACCCCACCCCCCCTCTATCAGGTGTATATAGCAGCACTATTATAGTAATACTATATACAGGGGAGGGGCTACCTCCATGTTGGCCCTGCACCCCACCCCCCTCTATCAGGTGTATATAGCAGCACTATTATAGTAATACTATATACGGGGGGAGGGGCTACCTCCATGTTGGCTCCTGCACCCCACCCCCCTCTATCAGGTGTATATAGCAGCACTATTATAGTAATACTATATACGGGGGAGGGGCTACCTCCATGTTGGCTCCTGCACCCCACCCCCCTCTATCAGGTGTATACTAGCAGCACTATTATAGTAATACTATATACAGGGGAGGGGCTACCTCCATGTTGGCTCCTGCACCCCACCCCCCTCTATCAGGTGTATATAGCAGCACTATTATAGTAATACTATATACGGGGGAGGGGCTACCTCCATGTTGGCTCCTGCACCCCACCCCCCTCTATCAGGTGTATATAGCAGCACTATTATAGTAATACTATATACGGGGGAGGGGCTACCTCCATGTTGGCTCCTGCACCCCACCCCCCTCTATCAGGTGTATATAGCAGCACTATTATAGTAATACTATATAACGGGGGAGTGGCTACCTCCATGTTGGCTCCTGCACCCCACCCCCCTCTATCAGGTGTATATAGCAGCACTATTATAGTAATACTATATACGGGGGAGGGGCTACCTCCATGTTGGCCTCTGCACCCCACCCCCCTCTATCAGGTGTATATAGCAGCACTATTATAGTAATACTATATACGGGGGAGGGGCTACCTCCATGTTGGCTCCTGCACCCCACCCCCCTCTATCAGGTGTATATAGCAGCACTATTATAGTAATACTATATACAGGGGGAGGGGCTACCTCCATGTTGGCTCCTGCACCCCACCCCCCTCTATCAGGTGTATATAGCAGCACTATTATAGTAATACTATATACGGGGAGGGGCTACCTCCATGTTGGCTCCTGCACCCCACCCCCCTCTATCAGGTGTATATAGCAGCACTATTATAGTAATACTATATACGGGGGAGTGGCTACCTCCATGTTGGCTCCTGCACCCCACCCCCCTCTATCAGGTGTATATAGCAGCACTATTATAGTAATACTATATACGGGGGAGGGGCTACCTCCATGTTGGCCTTGCACCCCACCCCCCTCTATCAGGTGTATATAGCAGCACTATTATAGTAATACTATATACGGGGGAGGGGCTACCTCCATGTTGGCTCCTGCACCCCACCCCCCTCTATCAGGTGTATATAGCAGCACTATTATAGTAATACTATATACGGGGGAGGGGCTACCTCCATGTTGGTTCCTGCACCCCACCCCCCTCTATCAGGTGTATATAGCAGCACTATTATAGTAATACTATATACAGGGGAGTGGCTACCTCCATGTTGGCTCCTGCACCCCACCCCCCTCTATCAGGTGTATATAGCAGCACTATTATAGTAATACTATATACGGGGGAGGGGCTACCTCCATGTTGGTTCCTGCACCCCACCCCCCTCTATCAGGTGTATATAGCAGCACTATTATAGTAATACTATATACGGGGGAGGGGCTACCTCCATGTTGGCTCCTGCACCCCACCCCCCTCTATCAGGTGTATATAGCAGCACTATTATAGTAATACTATATACGGGGGAGGGGCTACCTCCATGTTGGTTCCTGCACCCCACCCCCCTCTATCAGGTGTATATAGCAGCACTATTATAGTAATACTATATACGGGGGAGGGGCTACCTCCATGTTGGCTCCTGCACCCCACCCCCCTCTATCAGGTGTATATAGCAGCACTATTATAGTAATACTATATACGGGGGAGGGGCTACCTCCATGTTGGTTCCTGCACCCCACCCCCCTCTATCAGGTGTATATAGCAGCACTATTATAGTAATACTATATACGGGGGAGGGGCTACCTCCATGTTGGCCCTGCACCCCACCCCCCTCTATCAGGTGTATATAGCAGCACTATTATAGTAATACTATATACGGGGGAGGGGCTACCTCCATGTTGGCTCCTGCACCCCACCCCCCTCTATCAGGTGTATATAGCAGCACTATTATAGTAATACTATATACGGGGGAGGGGCTACCTCCATGTTGGTTCCTGCACCCCACCCCCCTCTATCAGGTGTATATAGCAGCACTATTATAGTAATACTATATACGGGGGAGGGGCTACCTCCATGTTGGTTCCTGCACCCCACCCCCCTCTATCAGGTGTATATAGCAGCACTATTATAGTAATACTATATACGGGGGAGGGGCTACCTCCATGTTGGTTCCTGCACCCCACCCCCCTCTATCAGGTGTATATAGCAGCACTATTATAGTAATACTATATACGGGGGGAGGGGCTACCTCCATGTTGGTTCCTGCACCCCACCCCCCTCTATCAGGTGTATATAGCAGTACTATTATAGTAATACTATATACGGGGGAGGGGCTACCTCCATGTTGGCTCCTGCACCCCACCCCCCTCTATCAGGTGTATATAGCAGCACTATTATAGTAATACTATATACGGGGGGAGGGGCTACCTCCATGTTGGCCTTGCACCCCACCCCCCTCTATCAGGTGTATATAGCAGCACTATTATAGTAATACTATATACGGGGGAGTGGCTACCTCCATGTTGGCTCCTGCACCCCACCCCCCTCTATCAGGTGTATATAGCAGCACTATTATAGTAATACTATATACGGGGGAGTGGCTACCTCCATGTTGGCCTTGCACCCCACCCCCCTCTATCAGGTGTATATAGCAGCACTATTATAGTAATACTATATACGGGGGAGGGGCTACCTCCATGTTGGCCTTGCACCCCACCCCCCTCTATCAGGTGTATATAGCAGCACTATTATAGTAATACTATATACGGGGGAGTGGCTACCTCCATGTTGGCTCCTGCACCCCACCCCCCTCTATCAGGTGTATATAGCAGCACTATTATAGTAATACTATATACGGGGGAGGGGCTACCTCCATGTTGGCTCCTGCACCCCACCCACCTCTATCAGGTGTATATAGCAGCACTATTATAGTAATACTATATACGGGGGAGGGGCTACCTCCATGTTGGCCTTGCACCCCACCCCCCTCTATCAGGTGTATATAGCAGCACTATTATAGTAATACTATATACGGGGGAGGGGCTACCTCCATGTTGGCTCCTGCACCCCACCCCCCTCTATCAGGTGTATATAGCAGCACTATTATAGTAATACTATATACGGGGGAGGGGCTACCTCCATGTTGGCCCTGCACCCCACCCCCCTCTATCAGGTGTATATAGCAGCACTATTATAGTAATACTATATACGGGGGAGTGGCTACCTCCATGTTGGCTCCTGCACCCCACCCACCTCTATCAGGTGTATATAGCAGTACTATTATAGTAATACTATATACAGGGGAGGGGCTACCTCCATGTTGGCTCCTGCACCCCACCCCCCTCTATCAGGTGTATATAGCAGTACTATTATAGTAATACTATATACAGGGGAGGGGCTACCTCCATGTTGGCCCTGCACCCCACCCCCCTCTATCAGGTGTATATAGCAGCACTATTATAGTAATACTATATACGGGGGAGGGGCTACCTCCATGTTGGCTCCTGCACCCCACCCCCCTCTATCAGGTGTATATAGCAGCACTATTATAGTAATACTATATACAGGGGGAGGGGCTACCTCCATGTTGGCCTTGCACCCCACCCCCCTCTATCAGGTGTATATAGCAGCACTATTATAGTAATACTATATACGGGGGAGGGGCTACCTCCATGTTGGCCTTGCACCCCACCCCCCTCTATCAGGTGTATATAGCAGCACTATTATAGTAATACTATATACGGGGGAGGGGCTACCTCCATGTTGGCTCCTGCACCCCACCCCCCTCTATCAGGTGTATATAGCAGCACTATTATAGTAATACTATATACGGGGGAGGGGCTACCTCCATGTTGGCCTTGCACCCCACCCCCCTCTATCAGGTGTATATAGCAGCACTATTATAGTAATACTATATACAGGGGAGGGGCTACCTCCATGTTGGCTCCTGCACCCCACCCCCCTCTATCAGGTGTATATAGCAGCACTATTATAGTAATACTATATACGGGGGGGGAGGGGCTACCTCCATGTTGGCTCCTGCACCCCACCCCCCTCTATCAGGTGTATATAGCAGCACTATTATAGTAATACTATATACAGGGGAGGGGCTACCTCCATGTTGGCCTTGCACCCCACCCCCCTCTATCAGGTGTATATAGCAGCACTATTATAGTAATACTATATACAGGGGAGGGGCTACCTCCATGTTGGCTCCTGCACCCCACCCCCCTCTATCAGGTGTATATAGCAGCACTATTATAGTAATACTATATACGGGGGAGGGGCTACCTCCATGTTGGCTCCTGCACCCCACCCCCCTCTATCAGGTGTATATAGCAGCACTATTATAGTAATACTATATACGGGGGAGGGGCTACCTCCATGTTGGCCTTGCACCCCACCCCCCTCTATCAGGTGTATATAGCAGCACTATTATAGTAATACTATATACAGGGGAGGGGCTACCTCCATGTTGGCCTTGCACCCCACCCCCCTCTATCAGGTGTATATAGCAGCACTATTATAGTAATACTATATACAGGGGAGGGGCTACCTCCATGTTGGCTCCTGCACCCCACCCCCCTCTATCAGGTGTATATAGCAGCACTATTATAGTAATACTATATACGGGGGGGGAGGGGCTACCTCCATGTTGGCTCCTGCACCCCACCCCCCTCTATCAGGTGTATATAGCAGCACTATTATAGTAATACTATATACGGGGGAGGGGCTACCTCCATGTTGGCTCCTGCACCCCACCCCCCTCTATCAGGTGTATATAGCAGCACTATTATAGTAATACTATATACAGGGGAGGGGCTACCTCCATGTTGGCCTTGCACCCCACCCCCCTCTATCAGGTGTATATAGCAGCACTATTATAGTAATACTATATACAGGGGAGGGGCTACCTCCATGTTGGCTCCTGCACCCCACCCCCCTCTATCAGGTGTATATAGCAGCACTATTATAGTAATACTATATACGGGGGAGGGGCTACCTCCATGTTGGCCTTGCACCCCACCCCCCTCTATCAGGTGTATATAGCAGCACTATTATAGTAATACTATATACAGGGGAGGGGCTACCTCCATGTTGGCCTTGCACCCCACCCCCCTCTATCAGGTGTATATAGCAGCACTATTATAGTAATACTATATACAGGGGAGGGGCTACCTCCATGTTGGCTCCTGCACCCCACCCCCCTCTATCAGGTGTATATAGCAGCACTATTATAGTAATACTATATACGGGGGGGGAGGGGCTACCTCCATGTTGGCTCCTGCACCCCACCCCCCTCTATCAGGTGTATATAGCAGCACTATTATAGTAATACTATATACGGGGGAGGGGCTACCTCCATGTTGGCTCCTGCACCCCACCCCCCTCTATCAGGTGTATATAGCAGCACTATTATAGTAATACTATATACAGGGGAGGGGCTACCTCCATGTTGGCCTTGCACCCCACCCCCCTCTATCAGGTGTATATAGCAGCACTATTATAGTAATACTATATACAGGGGAGGGGCTACCTCCATGTTGGCTCCTGCACCCCACCCCCCTCTATCAGGTGTATATAGCAGCACTATTATAGTAATACTATATACGGGGGAGGGGCTACCTCCATGTTGGCCTTGCACCCCACCCCCCTCTATCAGGTGTATATAAGGTGGCTTGGATGTTCCAGATCCTGCCATGCTTACTGAACTGTTCACACAGAGGCATATTCACAGTGTAGGGTCCGTCCCAGGAGGCCACCTTATCGCGGTGGGACGGTCCAAGCTATTTGACCGCCGGCGGAGACAAATTTGCGAGCTAAGTGCCTCACTATCTCATAGTTTCACATTTGCATCTATTACACCATAGCTGTATAGTCTCCATGTTTTATCTGCATGTTCATGTTTCACCTATATCCTTGTGCTGGCAGTGTGCTGCTGTATTCTTCTGTTGCTGTATATCTATCTATCTATCTATTTATCTCATATCTATCTATCTATCTATCTATCTATCTATTTATCTCATATCTATCTATCTATCTATCTATCTATCTATCTATCTATCTCATATCTATCTATCTCATATCTATCTATCTATCTCATATCTATCTATCTTTCTATCTCATATCTATCTATCTATCTCATATCTATCTATCTATCTATCTCATATCTATCTATCTATCTCATATCTATCTATCTATCTATCTTTCTATCTCATATCTATCTATCTATCTAGCAAAAAGAGATCTTGTCCACAGCACCAATTCCAAAAAAGTAAAAATTTTGTTCCATAACAGGTGTCAAAACAGCAGCAACGTTTCAGTCAGCTCAACCTGACCTTTCTCAAGCAGTATATCAATAGTGTTAACCACATTTATATAGGGGTATCAATCACACCAGATACCAAAAAAGAGTAAATAACAATTAGTGAATAAAGTGCATCATAGTGCATACTCCAAGTGCATATAAGATATTCAACCACAAAAAATTAATCACACGATATATCAAAATTGTATACATAATCGAAAAAAACACACATATATCATACAGTGCACAAAAGATTAAGATAAATGCTTAATCGCATTTAATTTAGACAAGTGATAACCATGTGTAGAAAATAATAAAGATTAAAAAGGTGGGGGGAGTAAACACTCACCGGACGAACACATAGTAAACGCCATTACAGTAGTTAGCGTGGGGTAGTGCAGACTGCGCCTGCGTAACCTGTTCAATGAGTGTTTGTCCACGTGACTCAACCAATCGGCTCAAGGCATTGCAGTACCCAAGGAGACGAGCGCAGCGTCACAGTGCGCATGCGCACATCCCCATGAGCTTAACAGCGCCATCTTGAAAAAGGGAATGAAGCCTCCGTAATCTATATGGATTTGATGGTAAACAAACAAAGAGAGATTTTTATAAACAATCTAGTTCGTCCCTGTTAGGGATCTGTACAATGGTAGGAAAGTGTCCCAGTCCCTCACTCAAAGAGATCACTCACTCTTTTACAGGCCGTCAGCACAATCAATGCGTCACCTCGCCCCGAGAATCGGAGTCAGGTGCCGCATAGTGTGCACGCAGTCATGTAACCCCCGCACGCAAGTGCGAGGGAACATGTATGCAGCAACATGGATCGCTGACAGCCCTAGGACCCTCTCGGTCCATCAAACACATTCAGAGACTCTCTCCCAGGGACAATAAAGGGACCATCTACCACTGGATAAGAAAAAATAAATAAATGAATAAATAATAACGATGAAAATAAAGATAAAAAAATAAAGATAAAAAAATAGAGATTGTGCAGGAGAGCACCAAAATAATAGAAAAAAACTAAGAAAACAGAGGAAAAATAATTAAAAAGAATTTAAAAAAATAAAAAAATAGAAAGATAAATAAATAAATAAATTAATAAAGAAAACGAAAATAAATAGATATTCTTACGAGGCCTCATTCCCTTTGATACGTAGGCTGGACATGAAAACAACTCATGAACAATTAGATAGAAATAGACATAAAATATTTTTATTTCTTATATTGATAATTATACAGATATAAAACTAAGTCATCAGATGAGTGTTCTAAAATTCCCCCGATCCACCTAAAAAGAACAAAAGAAGGGCAGATTAGTATAGTTACATATAGTGGTAACACAAAAAGATATAACAATACCAAGTATCAATACCACGAATTACATATATTGGAGGATTATTGAGCAACCACCCTATGGGGGGTCTTAAACTCCACGTTCAAGCCCCCTGGTTTCAATGAACCAAGTTTAAAAATCCATTTCAACTCTAATCTCTTTAAGACAGCTTGTCGATCCCCACCTCGTTTAAGCGGAGGGACATGATCGACTATAACAAATTTTAATTCCTTTTCTGTGTGTCCAGAAGTTGCAAAATGACTCGATACCGGCAAATCTAACTTTTTTTTACGTATTGTGTACCTATGTTGGTTTAAACGTGTCTTCAGGTCCCAAGTGGTCTCCCCCACATACAGGAGGCCACATGGGCACCAAAGTACGTAAACCACATAAGAACTGTTACACGTTAGATAGTATTTAATAGGGTAAGTTTGTCCATTCCCAGGGTGTACAAAATTGTTACCCTTACACATCAATCCACAATTTATACATTGTCTACAGGGAAAGCTTCCTTTATTCACAACGGACAGATACCTCTGTGTGCCACCTTGTTTCTGAGAAATGTCCGCCTTAACCAGTCTGTCTTTTAGATTTGTTTGTCTTATTTCGTAGACCCAGTGTTTGTAATTTCAAGGGTCCTGTGGCACTAGAAGTAGAATTGACATTCAAATCAACAACAGAATGGCCAAGGCTTACATTACAATCACTTTTGTTAGAAAACCAAATTTTCAATTTTGGAATTGGTGCTGTGGACAAGATCTCTTTTTGCTGTTTAAATTATTTAAGGTCCTCTAACCAAGGATCCAGGATCTGCGTGCACCCTCATACGGATAATTTTTTTTGGATGTGCTGTTCTTCTATCTTCTTATCTATCTATCTATCTATCTATCTATCTATCTATCTATCTATCTAATATCTATCTATCTATCTATCTATCTATCTATCTATCTCATATCTATCTATCTATCTATCTATCTATCTATCTATCTATCTCATATCTATCTCATATCTATCTATCTATCTATCTAATATCTATCTATCTATCTATCTATCTATCTCATATCTATCTATCTCATATCTATCTATCTCATATCTATCTATCTATCTATCTATCTATCTCATATCTATCTATCTATCTAATATCTATCTATCTATCTATCTATCTATCTATCTCATATCTATCTATTTATCTCATATCTATCTATCTATCTCATATCTATCTATCTATCTATCTATCTATCTATCTATCTATCTATCTCATATCTATCTATCTATCTATCTATCTATCTATCTAATATCTATCTATCTATCTATCTATCTATCTATCTCATATCTATCTATCTCATATCTATCTATCTCATATCTATCTATCTATCTATCTATCTATCTATCTATCTATCTATCTATCTAATATCTATCTATCTATCTATCTATCTCATATCTATCTATTTATCTCATATCTATCTATCTATCTCATATCTATCTATCTATCTATCTATCTATCTATCTATCTCATATCTATCTATCTCATATCTATCTATCTATCTATCTATCTATCTAATATCTATCTATCTATCTATCTATCTCATATCTATCTATCTCATATCTATCTAATATCTATCTATCTATCTATCTATCTATCTATCTCATATCCATCTATTTATCTCATATCTATCTATCTATCTCATATCTATCTCTTATCTATCTATCACATATCTATCTATCTCATATCTATCTATCTATCTCATATCTATCTATATATCTCATATCTATCACATATCTATCTATCTCATATCTATCTATCTATCTCATATCTATCTATCTATCTCATATCTATCTATGTATAGTAGCAGTGTCTGGGTGCTGCGGGTGCAGTCGGTCCCAATCGCAGTCCAGGTCACTGGCCGCCTTAGACAATCCCAAATAAGTGGCCACTGGTCTCCAATCCAGGTGAGACTATCGGTGCGGTTTATTTCCTCCTGTGCGGCTGTAACGTTCCGTCTGCACAGTCTTTATCCCGGAGACAAGGTGACCGGGGTAAGAATCAATTCCAGAGTCATTACACACAATAAAATACACAGTGATCGGGTGTTAGGAGACGTTGGGGACCCGCATCATCATTAGCCCATCCTGAAAGTGTCCGTAATATAGTCTACAATCCCCCAACATTATATACAAGACGATGAGTGCGGTGAAATACGAGATGTTTGGCGCTATTACATTGACATAAACGATAAAACCATCACGGTAAAACATAATCATAGTAACGTGCGGGGATACAAAGGAATCAAATACAAAGGAGGAGGAGTTAGATCAAACACCACATGTAGTGACAATCATGGCGGCGCGTGCGTAAAGCGTTGTATACACTCGCACACTACCTCGTGGATACAGGAAATGAGCTGCGGCCAATCAAGATCAAGCATCATGGTAACCATGAGACCGATTCATCCGCTGACATATAACTTGTGGGAAGACGGTTCGCGTAATTGGCGCATGCGCACTGCGGTATAATGAAACGAAGTCTATGTATGAAGTCAGGTGACTATCGCACCATGTGAATACAGTTGGTCCTCAACATACGATGGGAATCCGCTCCAAATGGACCATCGTTTGTTGAAACCATCGTATGTTGAGGGATCCGTGTAATGTAAAGTATAGGACAGTGGTCTACAGCCTGCGGACCTCCAGATGTTGCAAAACTACAACTCCCAGCATGCCCGGACAGCCAACGGCTGTCCGGGCATGCTGGGTGTTGTAGTTTTGCAACATCTGGAGGTCCGCAGGTTGAAGACCACTGGTATTGGAGGTTATATTCACCTGTCCCCACCGCTCCGGACCGTCACCGCTCGTCACCGCTGCCCTGGATGGCGCCGCGTCCCCGTGGTGTCCCCAACGTCTCCGGACGTCTCTGCTTCCCCAGGATCCTCGCTCTCCGTCGCCGCCATCACGTCACTATGCACGCCGCTCCTATTGGATGACGGGACGGCGTGCGCAGCGACTAGTGTTGAGCGGCATAGGACATATTTAAATTCACGATATTTCGCGAATATATGGACGAATATTCGTCATATATTTGCTAAATTTGCATATTTGTAATATTCACGTATGCAGAAATTAGCATATGCGAAAATTCGCCCGGCGGTCTCACACAGTAGTATTGGAGCCTTCTTTACACCACACAAGCTGGAAGCAGAGAGGGATGATCACTGTGATGTGTACTGTGGAAAATAAAACAAAAAAAACGAATATTCGTAATTGCGAATATATAGTGCTTTATTCGCGAATATTTGCAAATTCACGAATATGCGATATTCGCGAATAAAATTTGCATTGCGAATATTCGCGAGCAACACTAGCAGCGACGTGATGACGACGATGGAAAGCGCCGGCGATGCAGGGGATCCCGAAGAGGACGCGCTGGAGCCCCGAGGTCAGATAAGTGATCGTCAGCGGACCACACGGGGCACCGTACACGGCTATCTGGTGGTGGCTGAAGCAGTCTGCGCTGAGGGATAGACGTATATGCGATGGCCCCGACATATAAAAGCTTCGTATGTTGATGCTGCCTTCACCATGCGATGGCCTCTGAGAGTGATCGTATGTTGTAATGATCGTATGTCGGGCCATCGTAGGTCAGGGGGTCATTGTATATATATGGTATGACGGGGCCATCGGAGGTCGGGGGGGTCACTGTATATATATGGTATGTCGGGGCCATCGTAGGTCGGGGGGTCACTGTATATATATGGTATGTCGGGGCCATCGGAGGTCGGGGGGGGGTCACTGTATATATATGGTATGTCAGGGCCATCGTAGCTCGGGGGTCACTGTATATATATGGTATGACGGGGCCATCGGAGGTCGGGGGGGTCACTGTATATATATGGTATGTCGGGGCCATCGTAGGTCGGGGGGTCACTGTATATATATGGTATGTCGGGGCCATCGGAGGTCGGGGGGTCACTGTATATATATATGGTATGTCAGGGCCATCGTTGGTCGGGGAGGTCACTGTATATATATATGGTATGTCGGGGCCATCGTAGGTCGGGGGGTCACTGTCTATATAAATATGGTATGTCGGGGCCATCGTAGGTCGGGGGGTCACTGTATATATATGGTATGACGGGGCCATCTGAGGTCGGGGGGGGTCACTGTATATATATGGTATGTCAGGGCCATCGTAGGTCGGGGGTCACTGTATATATATGGTATGACGGGGCCATCGGAGGTCGGGGGGGGTCACTGTATATATATGGTATGTCAGGGCCATCATTGGTCGGGGAGGTCACTGTATATATATATGGTATGTCGGGGCCATCGTAGGTCGGGGGGTCACTGTATATATATATATGGTATGTCGGGGCCATCGTAGGTCGGGGGGGTCACTGTATATATATGGTATGTCGGGGCCATCGGAGGTCGGGGGGTCACTGTATATATATATGGTATGTCGGGGCCATCGTAGGTTGGGGGGTCACTGTATATATATGGTATGTCGGGGCCATCGTAGGTCGGGGGGTCACTGTATATATATATGGTATGTCAGGGCCATCGTTGGTCGGGGAGGTCACTGTATATATATATGGTATGTCGGGGCCATCGTAGGTCGGGGGGTCACTGTATATATAAATACGGTATGTCGGGGCCATCGTAGGTCGGGGGGTCACTGTATATATATATATGGTATGTCGGGGCCATCGTAGGTCGGGGGGTCACTGTATATATATGGTATGTCGGGGCCATCGTAGGTCGGGGGGTCACTGTATATATAAATATGGTATGTCGGGGCCATCGTAGGTCGGGGGGGTCACTGTATATATATATATGGTATGTCGGGGCCATCGTAGGTCGGGGGGTCACTGTATATATATGGTATGTCGGGGCCATCGTAGGTCGGGGGGTCACTGTATATATAAATATGGTATGTCGGGGCCATCGTAGGTCGGGGGGGTCACTGTATATATATGGTATGTCGGGGCCATCGTAGGTCAGGGGTCGGGGGTCACTGTACAAGCATATGGATGGAAGGTCAGTGTATATTGTACCAATCACCCGCGCACACCAACAGTAGTGTATTAGAAGAGGATGAGAATAAAGATGTGTATGAACCAATGTGGGAGAAGAAAGTAAATATGTGATGAGAAAATGTGCAGGAATGTGAAAAAGAGAGAGAATGTGTGAACGAAAGGAAAAGAGGAAATAAAAGAAGGGAAGAGTGATGAGGTGGGGGCCGACCGGCGGGAAAAAGGCCGAATAGGAGACTCAAAAAGGTGAATGTCCCAGTTATGTGGCTGATGTAATGATTCTACGTCAATAAATATAAATATATAACAAGAAAAGGAAGAAAGTGAAGAGACGAGTGGGTGAAGAGACGAGTGGGTGAAGAGACGAGTGGGTGAAGAGACGAGTGGGTGAAGAGACGAGTGGGTGAAGAGACGAGTGGGTGAAGATATAGAGCAATACTGGGGTGTGATGTGTGATATGAAAAGAGAAAAACAATGTCAAATAATATTAATAGAATATGTACTTAGGGCACAGAAAATGGGGGTCTGGTTGGGAACAAACCGGAGAAGAAGAAGAATTAACGAAAAATGGGAAAAAAAGCAATCCTCAGTATAAAGCAGCCGGTAAAGTCCTCAGTATAAAGCAGTCGGTGGAGTCCTCAGTATAAAGCAGCCGGCGGAGTCCTCAGTATAAAGCAGCCGGCGGAGTCCTCAGTATAAAGCAGCCGGCGGAGTCCTCAGTATAAAGCAGCCGGCAGAGTCCTCAGTATAAAGCAGCCGGTAGAGTCCTCAGTATAAAGCAGCCAGCAGAGTCCTCAGTATAAAGCAGCCGGTAGAGTCCTCAGTATAAAGCAGCTGGTGGAGTCCACAGTATAAAGCAGCCAGCAGAGTCCTCAGTATAAGGCGGACGGCGGAGTCCCCAGTATAAAGCAGCCGGTGGATTCCTCAGTATAAGGCAGCCGGCGGAGTCCTCAGTATAAAGCAGCTAGCAGAGTCCTCAGTATAAAGCAGCCGGTAGAGTCCTCAGTATAAAACAGCCGGTGGAGTCCTCAGTATAAGGCAGCTGGCGGAGTCCTCAGTATAAAGCAGCTAGCAGAGTCCTCAGTATAAAGCAGCCGGTAGAGTCCTCAGTATAAAGCAGCTGGTGGAGTCCTCAGTATAAAGCAGTCGGTGGAGTCCTCAGTATAAAGCAGCCGGCAGAGTCCTCAGTATAAAGCAGCCGGCAGAGTCCTCAGTATAAAACAGCCGGCAGAGTCCTCAGTATAAAGCAGCCTGTGGAGTCCTCAGTATAAAGCAGTTGGTGGAGTCCTCAGTATAAAGCAGCCGGTAGAGTCCTCAGTATAAAGCAGCCGTCGGAGTCCTCAGTATAAAGCAGCCGGTGGAGTCCACAGTATAAAGCAGCCGGCGGAGTCCTCAGTATAAAGCAGCTGGCGGAGTCCTCAGTATAAAGCAGCTGGTGGAGTCCTCAGTATAAAGCAGTCGGTGGAGTCCTCAGTATAAAGCAGCCGGCAGAGTCCTCAGTATAAGGCAGCCGGTGGAGTCCTCAGTATAAAGCAGCCGGCAGAGTCCTCAGTATAAAGCAGCTGGTGGAGTCCTCAGTATAAAGCAGCTGGTGGAGTCCTCAGTATAAAGCAGCCGGTGGAGTCCTCAGTATAAAGCAGCTGGTGGAGTCCTCAGTATAAAGCAGCCGGCGGAGTCCTCAGTAAAAAGCAGCTGGTGGAGTCCTCAGTATAAGGCAGCCGGTGGAGTCCTCAGTATAAAGCAGCCGGTGAAGTCCTCAGTATAAAGCAGTCGGTGAAGTCCTCAGTATAAAGCAGCCTGTGGAGTCCTCAGTATAAAGCAGCTGGCGGTGTCCTCAGCATAAAGCAGTCGGTGAAGTCCTCAGTATAAAGCAGCAGGCGGAGTCCTCAGTATAAGGCAGCCGGCAGAGTCCTCAGTATACTGCAGCCGGCAGAGTCCTCAGTATAAAGCAGCCGGCGGAGTCCTCAGTATAAAGCAGCCGGCGGAGTCCTCAGTATAAAGCAGCCGGCGGAGTCCTCAGTATAAAGCAGCCGGTGGAGTCCTCAGTATAAAGCAGCTGGCGGAGTCCTCAGTATAAAGCAGCCGGTAGAGTCCTCAGTATAAAGCAGCCGGTGGAGTCCTCAGTATAAGGCAGCCGGCGGAGTCCTCAGTATAAAGCAGCTAACAGAGTCCTCAGTATAAAGCAGCCGGTAGAGTCCTCAGTATAAAGCAGCTGGTGGAGTCCTCAGTATAAAGCAGCCGGCAGAGTCCTCAGTATAAAGCAGCCGGCAGAGTCCTCAGTATAAAACAGCCGGCAGAGTCCTCAGTATAAAGCAGCCTGTGGAGTCCTCAGTATAAAGCAGTTGGTGGAGTCCTCAGTATAAAGCAGCCGGTAGAGTCCTCAGTATAAAGCAGCCGTCGGAGTCCTCAGTATAAAGCAGCCGGTGGAGTCCTCAGTATAAAGCAGCCGGCGGAGTCCTCAGTATAAAGCAGCTGGTGGATTCCTCAGTATAAAGCAGCTGGTGGAGTCCTCAGTATAAAGCAGTCGGTGGAGTCCTCAGTATAAAGCAGCTGGTGGAGTCCTCAGTATAAAGCAGCCGGCAGAGTCCTCAGTATAAAGCAGCCTGCAGAGTCCTCAGTATAAAGCAGCCTGTGGAGTCCTCAGTATAAAGCAGCCGGCGGAGTCCTCAGTATAAAGCAGCCGGCAGAGTCCTCAGTATAAGGCAGCCGGTGGAGTCCTCAGTATAAAGCAGCCGGCAGAGTCCTCAGTATAAAGCAGCTGGTGGAGTCCTCAGTATAAAGCAGCTGGTGGAGTCCTCAGTATAAAGCAGCCGGTGGAGTCCTCAGTATAAAGCAGCCGGTGGAGTCCTCAGTATAAGGCAGCCTGTGGAGTCCTCAGTATAAAGCAGCTGGTGGAGTCCTCAGTATAAAGCAGCTGGTGGAGTCCTCAGTATAAAGCAGCCGGTGGAGTCCTCAGTATAAAGCAGCCGGTGGAGTCCTCAGTATAAAGCAGCTGGTGGAGTCCTCAGTATAAAGCAGCCGGCGGAGTCCTCAGTAAAAAGCAGCTGGTGGAGTCCTCAGTATAAAGCAGCTGGTGGAGTCCTCAGTATAAAGCAGCTGGTGGAGTCCTCAGTATAAAGCAGTCGGTGAAGTCCTCAGTATAAAGCAGCCTGTGGAGTCCTCAATATAAAGCAGCCGGCAGAGTCCTCAGTATAAAGCAGTCGGTGAAGTCCTCAGTATAAAGCAGCAGGCGGAGTCCTCAGTATAAGGCAGCCGGCAGAGTCCTCAGTATACTGCAGCCGGCAGAGTCCTCAGTATAAAGCAGCCGGCGGAGTCCTCAGTATAAAGCAGCCGGCGGAGTCCTCAGTATAAAGCAGTCGGCGGAGTCCTCAGTATAAAGCAGCCGGTGGAGTCCTCAGTATAAAGCAGCTGGCGGAGTCCTCAGTATAAAGCAGCCGGCAGAGTCCTCAGTATAAAGCAGCCGGCAGAGTCCTCAGTATAAAGCAGCCGGTGGAGTCCTCAGTATAAAGCAGCCAGTGGAGTCCTCAGTATAAAGCAGCCGGGGGAATCCTAAGTACAGGAGGACAAAGGAGTCTGGAGGAGGTGGACAGAGGAGTCTGGAGGAGGACAGAGGAGTCTGGAGAAAGACAGAGGAGTCTGGAAGAGGAGGACAGAGGGGTCTGGATGAGGTGGACAGAGGAGTCTAGAGGAGGAGAGAGGAGTCTAGAGGAGGAGGACAGAAGGGTCTGGAGGAGGAGAACAGAGGAGTCTGGAGGAGGACAGAGGAATCTGGAGGAGGAGAACAGAGGAGTCTGGAGGAGGACAGAGGAGTATGGAGGAGGACAGAGGAGTCTGGAGGGGACATAGAAGTCTGGAGGAGAAGGACAGAGGAGTCTGGAGGAGGAGGAGGACAGAGGAGTCTGGAGGAGGAGGACCGAGGAGTCTGGAGGAGGACAGAGGAGTCTGGAGGGGACAGAGGAGTCTGAAGGAAGAGACACAGGAGTCTGGAGGAGGAGGACAGAGGGTTCTGGAAGAGGAGGACAGAGGAGTCTGGAGGAGGAGGACAGATGAGTCTGGGGGGAGGAGACAGAGGAGTCTGGAAGAGAAGGACAGAGGAGTCTGGAAAAGGACAGAGGAGTCTGGAAGAGGAGGACAGAGGGGTCTGGATGAGATGGACAGAGGAGTCTAGACGAGGAGGACAGAGGAGTCTGGAGAAGGACAGAGGAGTCTGGAAAAGGAGGACAGAGGGGTCTGGATGAGGTGGACAGAGGAGTCTAGAGGAGGAGGACAGAGGAGACTGGAGGAGGACAGAGGAGTCTAGAGGAGGAGGACAGAGGGGTCTGGATGAGGTGGACAGAGGAGTCTAGAGGAGGAGGACAGAAGGGTCTGGAGGAGGAGAAGAGAGGAGTCTGGAGGAGGACAGAGGAATCTGGAGGAGGAGGACAGAGGAGTCTGGAGGAGGACAGAGGAGTATGGAGGAGGAGGACAGAGGGGTCTGGAGGAGGAAAACAGAGGAGTCTGGAGGAGGACAGAGGAGTTTGGAGGAGGACAGAGGAGTCTGGAGGGGACATAGAAGTCTGGAGGAGAAGGACAGAGGAGTCTGGAGGAGGAGGACAGAGCAGTCTGGAGGAGGAGGACAGAGGAGTCTGGAGGAGGAGGACTGAGGAGTCTGGAGGAGGACAGAGGAGTATGGAGGGGACAGAGGAGTCTGAAGGAGGAGACACAGGAGTCTGGAGGAGGAGGACAGAGGGTTCTGGAGGAGGAGGACAGAGGTGTCTGGAGGAGGAGGACAGAGGAGTCTGGGGGGAGAAGACAGAGGAGCCTGGAGGAGGAGGACAGAGGAGTCTGGAGGAGGAGGACAGAGGAGTCTGGAGGAGAATGACAGAGGTGTCTGAAGGAGGTGGGCAGAGGAGTATGGAGGATGAGGACAGAGGGGTCTGGAGGAGGACAGAGGAGTCTGGGGGAGGAGGACAGAGGAGTCTGGAGGAGGACAGTGGAGCCTAGAAGATTACAGAGGAGTCTGGAAGAGGACGAAAGAGGATAGAGACGTCTGCCTGTCTGCCAAGCCCCTCGGATAGACTTTTGAGTTGTGTCACAGATTCCTCGTTCACTAGTTTCAGAACTTGTGATCAGTAAATCCCTAGAAATCTGCAGATCTTCACATACATGAGCGAGAACACATGGAGATCCAGCTGAGCTGCTCTGAATTCTTTACTTCAAGGGACAGTGACCAAATCTGCCTCCTGACTGCACTATACAAGGGACAGTGACCAAATCTGCCTCCTGACTGCACTACACAAGGGACAGTCACAAAATCTGCCTCCTGACTGCACTACAAAAGGGACAGTCATCAAATCTGCTTCCTGACTGCACTACACAAGGGACAGTCACTAAATCTGCCTCCTGACTGCACGACACAAGGGACAGTCATCAAATCTGCATCCTCCTGACTGCACTACACAAGGGTCAGTCAACAAATCTGCCTCCTGACTGCACTATACAAGGGACAGTGACCAAATCTGCCTCCTGACTGCACGACACAAGGGACAGTCATCAAATCTGCATCCTCCTGACTGCACTACACAAGGGTCAGTCAACAAATCTGTCTCTTGACTTCACAACACAAGGGACAGTGACCAAATCTGCCTCCTGACTGCACTACAAAAGGGACAGTGACCAAATCTGCCTCCTGACTGCACTACACAAGGGACAGTGACCAAATCTGGCTCCTGACTGCATTACACAAGGGACAGTGACCAAATCTGCCTCCTGACTGCACTACACAAGGGACAGTCACCAAATCTGCCTCCTGGCTGCACTACAAAAGGGACAGTGACCAAATATCTCTCCTGACTGCACGACACAAGGGTCAGTCAACAAATCTGTCTCTTGACTGCACTACACAAGGGATAGTCACTAAATCTGACCAAATCTCTCTCCTGACTGCACTACACAAGGGTCAGTCACCAAATCTGTCTCTTGACTGCACTACACAAGGGACAATCACCAAATCTGACTCCTGACTGCACTACACAAGGGACAGTCACTAAATCTGACCAAATCTCTCTCCTGACTGCACTACACAAGGGTCAGTCACCAAATCTGTCTCTTGACTGCACTACACAAGGGACAATCACCAAATTTGCCTCCTGACTGCACTACTCAAGGGACAGTGACCAAATCTGCCTCCTAACAGCACTACACAAGGGACAGTCACCAAAGCCTCCTGACTGCACTATACAAGGGACGGTGACCAAATCCGCCTCCTGACTGCACTACACAAGGGACAGTGACCAAATCTGCCTCCTGACTGCACTACACAAGGGACAGTGACCAAATCTGCCTCTTGACTGCACTACACAAGGGACAGTGACCAAATCTGCCTCTTGACTGCACTACACAAGGGACAGTGACCAAATCGGCTTCCTCCTGACTGCACTACACAAAGTTGTGTTCAGGAGTATTCTTCTGGGATTGCAGGGGTTAAGTTTACACATTGTTTACAGATTCCTGACCAGACAAGAATCAAATAATAAAAAAATTGTGTAAATATTGTTTTTGAAAATTTTGCATAAGAATATATAAAATTTCTGTTAATTATTGTGCAGAACATTTAGTGTCTATAGGGACAGTGTCATGTGACCATATTGTCCACCCAGGTGAAAGGTGACATGCACAGGTGAAAGGTCAGAGGTGATCAGGTGACATGGTCAGAGGTGATCAGGTGACATGGTCAGAGGTGGTCAGGTGACATGGTCAGAGGTGATCAGGTGACATGGTTAGAGGTGATCAGGTGACATGGTCAGAGGTGATCAGGTGACATGGTTATAGGTGATCAGGTGACATGGTCAGAGGTGGTCAGGTGACATACTCAGAGGTGATCAGGTGACATGATCAGAGGTGATCAGGTGATATTGTCAGAGGTGATCAAGTGACATGGTCAGAGGTGGTCAGGTGACATGGTCAGAGGTGGTCAGGTGACATGGTTAGAGGTGATCAGGTGACATGGTTAGAGGTTATCAGGTGACATGGTCAGAGGTGATCAGGTGTCATGGTCAGAGGTGGTCAGGTGACATGGTCAGAGGTGATCAGGTGACATGGTCAGAGGTGATCAGGTGACATGGTCAGAGGTGATCAGGTGACATAGTCAGAGGTGATCAGGTGACATGTTCTGGGGTGATCAGGTGACATGTTCAGAGGTGATCAGGTGACATGGTCAGAGGTGATCAGGTGACATGGTCAGAGGTGATCAGGTGACATGGTCAGAGGTGATCAGGTGACATGGTCAGAGGTGATCAGGTGACATAGTCAGAGGTGATCAGGTGACATGTTCTGGGGTGATCAGGTGACATGGTCAGAGGTGATCAGGTGACATGGTCAGAGTTGATCAGGTGACATGTTCAGAGGTGATCAGGTGACATGGTCAGAGGTGATCAGGTGACATGGTCAGAGGTGATCAGGTGACATGTTCTGGGGTGATCAGGTGACATGTTCAGAGGTGATCAGGTGACATGGTCAGAGGTGATCAGGTGACATGTTCTGGGGTGATCAGGTGACATGTTCAGAGGTGATCAGGTGACATGGTCAGAGGTGATCAGGTGACATGGTCAGAGTTGATCAGGTGACATGTTCAGAGGTGATCAGGTGACATGGTCAGAGGTGATCAGGTGACATGGTCAGAGGTGATCAGGTGACATGGTCAGAGGTGATCAGGTGACATGGTCAGAGTTGATCAGGTGACATGTTCAGAGGTGATCAGGTGACATAGTCAGAGGTGATCAGGTGACATGGTCAGAGGTGATCAGGTGACATGTTCTGGGGTGATCAGGTGACATGTTCAGAGGTGATCAGGTGACATGGTCAGAGGTGGTCAGGTGACATGGTCAGAGGTGATCAGGTGACATGTTCAGAGGTGATCAGGTGACATGGTCAGAGGTGGTCAGGTGACATATTCAGAGGTGATCAGGTGACATGGTCAGAGGTGATCAGGTGACATGGTCAGAGGTGATCAGGTGACATGGTCAGAGGTGGTCAGGTGACATGGTTAGAGGTGATCAGGTGACATGGTCAGAGGTGATCAGGTGACATGGTAAGAGGTGATCAGGTGACATGGTCAGAGTTGATCAGGTGACATGGTCAGAGGTGATCAGGTGACATGGTCAGAGGTGATAAGGTGACATGGTCAGAGGTGATCAGGTGACATGGTAAGAGGTGATCAGGTGACATGGTCAGAGGTGGTCCGGTGACATGGTCAGAGGTGGTCAGGTGACATGGTCAGAGGTGGTCAGGTGACATGGTCAGAGGTGGTCAGGTGACATGGTCAGAGGTGATCAGGTGACATGGTCAGAGTTGATCAGGTGACATGGTCAGAGGTAATCAGGTGACATGGTTAGAGGTGATCAGGTGAAATGGTCAGAGGTGGTCAGGTGACATGGTTAGAGGTGGACAGGTGACATGGTCAGAGGTGGTCAGGTGACATGGTCAGAGGTGGTCAGGTGACATGGTCAGAGGTGATCAGGTGACATGGTCAGAGTTGATCAGGTGACATGGTCAGAGGTAATCAGGTGACATGGTTAGAGGTGATCAGGTGAAATGGTCAGAGGTGGTCAGGTGACATGGTTAGAGGTGGACAGGTGACATGGTCAGAGGTGGTCAGGTGACATGGTTAGAGGTGGTCAGGTGACATGGTTAGAGGTGGTCAGGTGACATGGTAAGAGGTGGACAGGTGACATGGTCAGAGGTGGTCAGGTGACATGGTTAGAGGTGGTCAGGTGACATGGTCAGAGGTGGTCAGGTGACATGGTTAGAGGTGGTCAGGTGACATGGTTAGAGGTGGTCAGGTGACATGGTTAGAGGTGATCAGGTGACATGGTCAGAGGTGATAAGGTGACATGGTTAGAGGTGATCAGGTGAAATGGTCAGAGGTGGTCAGGTGACATGGTTAGAGGTGATCAGGTGACATGGTTAGAGGTGGTCAGGTGACATGGTCAGAGGTGATCAGGTGACATGGTTAGAGGTGATCAGGTGACATGGTCAGAGGTGATCAGGTGACATGGTAAGAGGTGATCAGGTGACATGGTCAGAGGTGATCAGGTGACATGGTTAGAGGTGATCAGGTGACATGGTTAGAGGTGGTCAGGTGACATGGTCAGAGGTGACATCATCATGTAGTACCCCCCCCCCTAGGTTCTGTGCGGTGCTGTAGTTTTGCACCAGGACCTCGATTATCGTCTCATTACCCAAAGAACCAGAAATTCTCCCAGAATACAAAATCCTTTAATTCTTGTGACTGTCGGATCTGAAGGCGAATCCGATCCTGGCGTCATTAATAATGGATTCTCCGCTTCACATCTGAAGCCTCCGTAATCTTCTTGTATCTGGAGATTAAAGGAGTCAAAGAAATAAAAGGTCGCAAAAGGCGAGATTTCTCCTCCTCCCCCCACATGAAGGTCAGATTGTGCGCGGGTGTGGCGTTGTCCCTGGGCGCGGTGCCAGAGCGGAGATGCGTTGTCCCTGGGCGTGGCGCCGGAGGGGAGATGCGTTGTCCCTGGGCGAGGTGCCGGAGGGGAGATGCGTTGTCCCTGGGCGCGGCGCCGGAGCGGAGATGCGTTGTCCCTGGGCGCGGCGCCGGAGGGGAGATGCATTGTCCCTGGGCGCGGCGCCGGAGGGGAGATGCGTTGTCCCTGGGAGCGGCGCCGGAGGGGAGATGCGTTGTCCCTGGGCGAGGTGCCGGAGGGGAGATGCGTTGTCCCTGGGCGAGGTGCCGGAGGGGAGATGCGTTGTCCCTGGGCGCGGCGCCGGAGGGGAGATGCGTTGTCCCTGGGCGTGGCACCGGAGGGGAGATGCGTTGTCCCTGGGCGAGGTGCCGGAGGGGAGATGCGTTGTCCCTGGGCGAGGTGCCGGAGGGGAGATGCGTTGTCCCTCGGCAAGGTGCCGGAGGGGAGATGCGTTGTCCCTGGGCGAGGTGCCGGAGGGGAGATGCGTTGTCCCTGGGTGAGGTGCCGGAGGGGAGATGCGTTGTCCCTGGGTGAGGTGCCGGAGGGGAGATGCGTTGTCCCTGGGTGAGGCGCCGGAGGGGAGATGCGTTGTCCCTGGGCGAGACGCTGGAGGGGAGATGCGTTGTCCCTGGGCGCGGCACCGGAGGGGAGATGCGTTGTCCCTGGGCGTGGCACCGGAGGGGAGATGCGTTGTCCCTGGGCGAGGTGCCGGAGGGGAGATGCGTTGTCCCTGGGCGCGGCGCCGGAGGGGAGATGCATTGTCCCTGGGCGCGGCGCCGGAGGGGAGATGCGTTGTCCCTGGGCGAGACGCTGGAGGGGAGATGCGTTGTCCCTGGGCGAGGTGCCGGAGGGGAGATGCGTTGTCCCTGGGTGAGGTGCCGGAGGGGAGATGCGTTGTCCCTGGGTGAGGTGCCGGAGGGGAGATGCGTTGTCCCTGGGTGAGGCGCCGGAGGGGAGATGCGTTGTCCCTGGGCGAGACGCTGGAGGGGAGATGCGTTGTCCCTGGGCGCGGCACCGGAGGGGAGATGCGTTGTCCCTGGGCGTGGCACCGGAGGGGAGATGCGTTGTCCCTGGGCGAGGTGCCGGAGGGGAGATGCGTTGTCCCTGGGCGCGGCGCCGGAGGGGAGATGCATTGTCCCTGGGCGCGGCGCCGGAGGGGAGATGCGTTGTCCCTGGGCGAGACGCTGGAGGGGAGATGCGTTGTCCCTGGGCGAGGTGCCGGAGGGGAGATGCGTTGTCCCTGGGCGCGGCGCCGGAGGGGAGATGCGTTGTCCCTGGGCGTGGCGCTGGAGGGGAGATGCGTTGTCCCTGGGCGCGGCGCCGGAGGGAGATGTCGTCTCCATTAATGATCCCAGGATCTCCCTTTCTTCTTCCTTGTGTCATTTCCCGCTCGGAGAGGAGTTTTTTTTAGTTAAATCATATTTAATAACGGTCTCGTAGCGGCGCGCGGCGCTGTAACCCCTCAGAACCCGTCCGGACGCTCTTCACACATCTTTTTAGGTCACGGTAACTTGTTATAAACCAATAGTGTAAATGGCGCAGGTTCAGTTTCCACATTACCCGCGATGCTAATCTTCTGATTGATCACAAGTGGACGTCTTATTCTCTCAGACGGGATCGCTCCGCCGCGCCAAAGAGCTGCAGGAAGTTATTCAGCCTCTTCTCTCTTCAGTAACAAACACTTGACTGTCACCCGGAGCTGCGCTCGTTAATTGCACCGAGCAGATGTCTCCTATCACAGTCCTGACACTCGGACGCTCTTCGTCAGGTTTCATGGCCTCGTGTGAATATTTTGCGCGGCTCTCGGGGCGTCATCTTTACAATTCTTCTCAGATGGAGGAGACGCAGAATCCAAGGAGCTCGTCCTGTGAGAAGATCCAGATGTGTCCAAAACAAATGGCGTCGTCTCCCCGACGTGAGGGTCTCCCCCTCCCCCTCCTCCGTCCAGCAGATCTTTATTACATCACCTTCAGAGAAATAATACGTGAGGTCTATGGTGAAGACGTTATGAGGTTATATGAGGAGTCCCAGGTGGTGGTCGCTCCTGATCCCCCATACCAGGGACCCCGGGTTATGTCTCCCAAAAAACAAAATAACAGGGGCCCAATCACCTTTGGTATCGGTCAGATCTTACTGACGTCCTTCACAGCCTGAAGCCCGTCTGGTCACAACCATCTTCTAGGACTCATCATCCTGCTGTCCTCCTATACTGATCCTCCTATGGGTCCTCCTATGCTGATCCTCCTATGGGTCCTCCTATGCTGATCCTCCTATGGGTCCTCCTATGCTGATCCTCCTATGGGTCCTCCTATGCTGATCCTCCTATGGGTCCTCCTATACTGATCCTCCCATATTGATCCTCTTATGGGTCCTCCTATGCTGATCCTCCTATGCTTATCCTCCTATACTGATCCTCCTATGCTGATCCTCCTATGGGTCCTCCTATGCTGATCCTCCTTTGCTGGCTCTCCTATGGGTCCTCCTATGTGTCCTCCTATACTGATCCTCCTATGGGTCCTCCTATGCTGATCCTCCTGTGGGTCCTCCTATGCTGATCCTCCTATACTGATCCTCCTATGGGTCCTCCTATGCTGATCCTCCTATGGGTCCTCCTATGCTGATCCTCCTATGGGTCCTCCTATACTGATCCTCCCATATTGATCCTCTTATGGGTCCTCTTATGCTGATCCTCCTATGCTTATCCTCCTATACTGATCCTCCTATGCTGATCCTCCTACAGGTCCTCCTATACTGATCGTCCTATGGATCCTCCTATGCTGATCCTCCTATGGGTCCTCCTATACTGATCCTCCTATGCTGATCCTCCTACAGGTCCTCCTATACTGATCCTCCTATGGATCCTCCTATGCTTATCCTCCTATGGGTCCTCCTATGCTGGTCCTCCTATGCTGGTCCTCCTATGCTGATCCTCCTATGCTGGTCCTCCTATGGGTCCTCCTATGTGTCCTCCTATGCATGTCCTCCTATGCTGGTCCTTCTATGGGTCTTCAGATGCTGATCCACCTATGGTCCCCCTATTCTGGTCCTCCTATGGGTCCTCCTATGCTGGTCCTCCTATGGGTCCTCCTATGGTTCCTCCTACGGGTCCTCCTATGCTGATCCTCCTATGCTGGTCCTCCTATGGGTCTTCCTATGCTGATCCTCCTTTTCTGATCCTCCTATGGATCCTCCTAAGCTGATCCTCCTATGCTGGCCCTCCTATGCTGATCCTCCTATGCTGATCCTCCTATGGATCCTCCTATGCTGATTCTCCTATGCTGATCCTCCTATGGATCCTCCTATGCTGCTCCTCCTATGCTGATCCTCCTATGCTGCTCCTCCCATGCTGATCCTCCTATGTGTCCTCCTATGCTGATCCTCCTATGCTGCTCCTCCTATGCTGATCCTCCTATGTGTCCTCCTATGCTGATCCTCCTATGCTGGTCCTCCTACACTGATCCTCTTATCATTCCTCCTATGGGTCCTTCTATGCTGATCCTACTATGCTGATCCTCCTAAGGGTCCTCCTATTCCGATCCTCCTATGTGTCCTCCTATGCTGATCCTCCTATGCTGGTCCTCCTATGGTGATCTTTCTATTCTGATCCTCCTATGTGTCCTCCTATGCTGATCCTTCTATGGGTCCTCCTATGCTGATCCTCCTATGGGTCCTCCTATGCTGATCCTCCTATGCTGATCCTCCTATGGGTCCTCCTATGCTGATCCTTTTATGGGTCCTCCTATGCCGATCTTCCTATAGGTCCTCCTATGCTGATCCTACTATGCTGATCCTACTATGGGTACTCCTATACTGATCCTCCTATAGGTCCTCCTATGCTGATCCTCCTATACTGTTCCTCCTACGGGTCCTCCTATGCTGATCCTCCTATGCTGGTCCTCCTATGCTGGACCTCCTCTGCTGATCCTCCTATGGGTCCACCTATGAGTCCTCCAATGCTGATCTTCCTATGCTGATCCTCCTATGGGTCTTCCTATGCTGGTCCTCCTATTCTGATCCTCCTATGGGTCTTCCTATGGGTCCTCCTATGCTTATACTCCTATGCTGATCCTCCTGTGGGTCTTCCTATGCTGATCCTCCAATGCTGATCCTCCTATGGGTCTTCCTATGGGACCTCCTATGCTGATCCTCCTATGCTGATCCTCCTATGGGTCTTCCTATGGGTCCTCCTATACTGATCCTTCTATGCTGATTCTCCTATGCGTCCTCCTATGCTGATCCTCCTATGGGTCCTCTTATGGGTCCTCCTATGCTGATTCTCCTATGGGTCCTCCTATGAGTCCTCCTATGCTGATCCTCCTATGGGTCCTCCTATGCTGATCCTCCTATACTGTTCCTCCTATGGGTCCTCCTATGCTGATCCTCCTATGGGTCCTCCTATGCTGGAGCTCCTATGCTGATCCTCCTATGGGTTCTCCGATGCTGGTCCTCCTATAAGTCCTCCTATGCTGATCTTCCTATGCTGATCCTCCTATGGGTCCTCCTATGCTGATCCTCCTATGCTGATCCTCCTATGGGTCCTCCTATGCTGGACCTCCTCTGCTGATCTTCCTATGGGTCCTCCGATGCTGGACCTCCTATGAGTCCTCCAATGCTGATCTTCCTATGCTGATCCTCCTATGGGTCTTCCTATGGGTCCTCCTATGCTGATCCTCCTGTGGGTCTTCCTATGCTGATCCTCCCATGCTGATCCTCCTATGGGTCTTCCTATGGGTCCTCCTATGCTGATCCTCCTATGCTGATCCTCCTATGGGTCTACCTATGGGTCCTCCTATACTGATTTTCCTATGCTGATTCTCCGATGCGTCCTCCTATGCTGATTCTCCTATGGGTCCTCCTATGGGTCCTCCTATGTTGATCCTCCTATGGGTCCTCTTATGGGTCCTCCTATGCTGATCCTCCTATGGGTCCTCCTATGCTGATCCTCCTATACTGTTGCTCCTATGGGTCCTCCTATGCTGATCCTCCTATGGGTCCTCCTATGCTGGACCTCCTATGCTGATCCTCCTATGGGTCTTCCAATGCTGATCCTCCTCTGCTGATCCTCCTATGGGTCCTCCTATGTTGGACCTCCTATGCTGATCCTCCTATCGGTCCTCCGATGCTGGTCCTCCTATGAGTCCTCCTATGCTGATCTTCCTATGCTGATCCTCCTATGGGTCTTCCTATGCTGATCCTCCTATGCTGATCTTCCTATGGGTCCTACTATGGGTCCTCCTATGCTGATCCTCCTATGGGTCTTCCTATGCTGATCCTCCTATGCTGATCCTCCTATGCGTCCTCCTATGCTGATCCTCCTATGGGTCCTCCTATGGGTCCTCCTATGCTTATACTCCTATGCTGATCCTCCTGTGGGTCTTCCTATGCTGATCCTCCAATGCTGATCCTCCTATGGGTCTTCCTATGGGACCTCCTATGCTGATCCTTCTATGCTGATCCTCCTATGGGTCTTCCTATGGGTCCTCCTATACTGATCCTCCTATGCTGATTCTCCTATGCGTCCTCCTATGCTGATCCTCCTATGGGTCCTCTTATGGGTCCTCCTATGCTGATTCTCCTATGGGTCCTCCTATGCTGATCCTCCTTTGCTGATCCTCCTATGCTGATCCTCCTATACTGTTCCTCCTATGGGTCCTCCTATGCTGATCCTCCTATGGGTCCTCCTATGCTGGAGCTCCTATGCTGATCCTCCTATGGGTTCTCCGATGCTGGTCCTCCTATAAGTCCTCCTATGCTGATCTTCCTATGCTGATCCTCCTATGGGTCCTCCTATGCTGATCCTCCTATGCTGATCTTCCTATGGGTCCTACTATGGGTCCTCCTATGCTGATCCTCCTATGGGTCTTCCTATGCTGATCCTCCTATGCTGATCCTCCTATGCGTCCTCCTATGCTGATCCTCCTATGGGTCCTCCTATGGGTCCTCCTATGCTTATACTCCTATGCTGATCCTCCTGTGGGTCTTCCTATGCTGATCCTCCAATGCTGATACTCCTATGGGTCTTCCTATGGGACCTCCTATGCTGATCCTCCTATGCTGATCCTCCTATGGGTCTTCCTATGGGTCCTCCTATACTGATCCTCCTATGCTGATTCTCCTATGCGTCCTCCTATGCTGATCCTCCTATGGGTCCTCTTATGGGTCCTCCTATGCTGATTCTCCTATGGGTCCTCCTATGCTGATCCTCCTATAGGTCCTCCTATGCTGATCCTCCTATACTGTTCCTCCTATGGGTCCTCCTATGCTGATCCTCCTATGGGTCCTCCTATGCTGGAGCTCCTATGCTGATCCTCCTATGGGTTCTCCGATGCTGGTCCTCCTATAAGTCCTCCTATGCTGATCTTCCTATGCTGATCCTCCTATGGGTCCTCCTATGCTGATCCTCCTATGCTGATCCTCCTATGGGTCCTCCTATGCTGGACCTCCTCTGCTGATCCTCCTATGGGTCCTCCGATGCTGGACCTCCTATGAGTCCTCCAATGCTGATCTTCCTATGCTGATCCTCCTATGGGTCTTCCTATGCTGGTCCTCCTATGCTAATCCTTCTATGGGTCTTCCTATGGGTCCTCCTATGCTGATCCTCCTATGGGTCTTCCTATGGGTCCTCCTATGCTGATCCTCCTATGGGTCTACCTATGGGTCCTCCTATACTGATCTTCCTATGCTGATTCTCCGATGCGTCCTCCTATGCTGATTCTCCTATGGGTCCTCCTATGGGTCCTCCTATGCTGATCCTCCTATGGGTCCTCTTATGGGTCCTCCAATGCTGATCCTCCTATGGGTCCTCCTATGCTGATCCTCCTATACTGTTCCTCCTATGGGTCCTCCTATGCTGATCCTCCTATGGGTCCTCCTATGCTGGACCTCCTATGCTGATCCTCCTATGGGTCTTCCAATGCTGATCCTCCTCTGCTGATCCTCCTATGGGTCCTCCTATGTTGGACCTCCTATGCTGATCCTCCTATCGGTCCTCCGATGCTGGTCCTCCTATGAGTCCTCCTATGCTGATCTTCCTATGCTGATCCTCCTATGGGTCTTCCAATACTGATCCTCCTTTGCTGATCCTCCTATGGGTCTTCCTATGCTGATCCTCCTATGCTGATCTTCCTATGGGTCCTACTATGGGTCCTCCTATGCTGATCCTCCTATGGGTTTTCCTATGCTGATCCTCCTATGCTGATCCTCCTATGCGTCCTCCTATGCTGATCCTCCAATGGGTCCTCCTATGGGTCCTCCTATGCTGATCCTCCTATGGGTCTTCCTATGCTGATCCTCCTATGATGATTCTCCTATGCGTCCTCCTATGCTGATCCTCCTATGGGTCCTCCTATGGGTCCTCCTATGCTGATCCTCCTATGCTTATTCTCCTATGGGTCCTCCTATGCTGATCCTCCTATGCTTATTCTTCTATGGGTCCTCCTATGCTGATCCTCCTATGCTTATTCTCCTATGGGTCCTCCTATGCTGATCCTCCTATGGGTCTTCCTATGCTGATCCTCCTATGCTGATCCTCCTATGGGTCCTCCTATGCGTATCCTCCTATGATGATTCTCCTATGCGTCCTCCTATGCTGATCCTCCTATGGGTCCTCCTATGGGTCCTCCTATGCTGATCCTCCTATGCTGATCCTCCTATGCTTATTCTCCTATGGGTCCTCCTATGCTGATCCTCCTATGCTTATTCTCCTATGGGTCCTCCTATGCGGATCCTCCTATGGGTCCTCCTTTGCTGATCCTCCTGTGGGATGCTGGTTATATCTACAGCAAGGATCTCAAACTATGGCCCTCAAGATATTGCAAAACTTCAACTCCCATCATGCCCAGACAGCCAAGGGCAGATGTACAGCCTCTGCCCCCCCAATATTATATCCCTGAGGGGCTTCACTACATGAACATCCACAACAAAGACCACCTACATGTTGTGTGACATCACATGAATTCTTGTAGGCACCGGACCCATGTGGAGGGCCCATAGGGACTGTAGGGGCATTTAGAGGGACACTCCGGGCTAGGGAGTATATTTCCACCCAGTATCAGGGTTTAACAAGGGGGAAGGTTGGCCCTTTTTCAGGGGGTGGGTTTTTAGTGGGTTGGCTGGAACATGTGAACCTATATGGGCCCCCTCAGGCCCCATATCCCCTATATATTGTCTGTGCCCCCCTACCCCTCCTCTTTCATCCGGGAGGAGTTTTGGAAGCTGTTTCCCCTCCAGCTGCCTGTTCCAAGACCCCGGTGGGCATGTCTGATGTCTGACCACATCCTGGCTGGCCTGTCTGCTCCTTCTCCTGGCCCGCCCCAGCACATCGCCCTCTCCCATTGAGAGTCAGCAGACACAGGCCCACATGGGTGGCTTTAGGCTTGGCTTATGTGGGCCGGCGTGATGCTCCATCTCTCTCTAGTGGTCTGCCAACCTGCCCATGATGCCCCCCTCCTTGATGGTGCTATTTAGCCAACGTTCCAAGCAAGACATCCTCAAGAGATTGGTGGGCGGAGACCGCGGTGCATGAGGAGGAGCCATTACCGGCGGCATTCCGTGTTTTCTGTGAGGAGCAGGCGATCCAGTTCTTCCTGATGGAGCTCCCATTCCTCATCCGGAAGGTCATCTAGTGTATCAGATGTCACTGGTGTCGGCATACCGTGATCAGGGAGCGGGGTTAGCCTGATGGCACGCCCTATAACCAGAAGCCTAAGAGGTGAATACCATGAATAACTGAAGGCGTTTGCCATCTTGAGGTCTGTTATAGGAGGACCCACAGGTTTAATGAATTGTTTATTGACTTGGACATTGTGTACAGTCTGACAAGTCCTATAGGGATCAGTGTGATGGCGCCACAATGGGTTAACTCCAGACATTGGTGTCTGATGGCCTGATGAAGGCTCAGAAATATCAGCCCTTTCTGTGGACGCCGCCTCTGGGCCTGGAGTCACTCAGGGTTCAGTGGCCGTCAGACGCTCGGGGGCCTGAGGGCTATTAAATGATAGTGGAAACCCCAGGAACTCCCCACACTGTACAGTACTACTTCCGAGGAGCAGCTGACTCCACCCCCCTGAACCTCCCCACACTGCACAGCACTACTTCCAAGGAGCAGCTGACTCCACCCCTGGACTTCCCACACTGCACAGCACTACCTCCGAGGAGCAGCTGACTCCCCCCCCCCCCCCCCCCGGAACTCCCCACACTGCACAGCACTACTTCCGAGGAGCAGCTGACTCCACCCCCCTAAACCTCCCCACACTGCACAGCACTACTTCCAAGGAGCAGCTGACTCAACCCCTGGACTTCCCACACTGCACAGCACTACCTCCGAGGAGCAGCTGACTCCACCCCCCTGAACCTCCCCACACTGCACAGCACTACTTCCAAGGAGCAGCTGACTCAACCCCTGGACTTCCCACACTGCACAGCACTACCTCCGAGGAGCAGCTGACTCCCCCCCCCCCCCCCCCCGGAACTCCCCACACTGCACAGCACTACTTCCGAGGAGCAGCTGACTCCACCCCCCTAAACCTCCCCACACTGCACAGCACTACTTCCAAGGAGCAGCTGACTCAACCCCTGGACTTCCCACACTGCACAGCACTACCTCCGAGGAGCAGCTGACTCCCCGGGACCCCCCCTGGAACTCCCCACACTGCACAGCACTACTTCCGAGGAGCAGCTGACTCCACCCCCCTGAACCTCCCCACACTGCACAGCACTAATTCCAAGGAGCAGCTGACTCCACCCCCCTGGAACACCCCACACTGCACAGCACTACCTCCGAGGAGCAGCTGACTCCACCCCCTGGAACACCCCACACTACACAGCACTTCCTCCCAGGAGCAGCTGACTCCACCCACAGGAACTCCCCACACTGCACAGCATTACCTCCGAGGAGTAGCTGACTCCACCCCTTGAACTCCCCACACTGCACAGCACTACCTCCAAGGAGCTGCTGACTCCACCCCTATAACTCCCCACACTGCACTGACCCTGAAGAGTAAATGAGCTCACCCTCTGAGTTAAGCCAGCAGAGCATTGGCAACTTGTTACATAGACTGCTCCACGTGCCCCTCTCTCACATAGACTGCTCCACGTGCCCCTCTCTCACAGACTGCTCCACATGCCCCTCTCTCTCATAGACTGCTCCACGTGCCCCTCTCACTCACAGACCGCGCCACATGCCCCTCTCTCTCATAGACTGCTCCATGTGCTCCTCTCTCTCTCACAGACTGCTCCATATGCCCCTCTCCCTCACAGACTGCTCCACGTGCCCCTCTCCCTCACAGACTGCTCCACATGCACCTCACGTTCACAGACTGCTCCACATGCCCCTCTCTCTCACAGACTGCTCCACATGCCCCTCTCCCTCATAGACTGCTCCATGTGCCCCTCTCTCACAGACTGCTCCACATGCCCCTCTCTCTCATAGACTGCTCCACGTGCCCCTCTCACTCACAGACCGCGCCACATGCCCCTCTCTCTCATAGACTGCTCCATGTGCTCCTCTCTCTCTCACAGACTGCTCCACGTGCCCCTCTCCCTCACAGACTGCTCCACATGCACCTCACGTTCACAGACTGCTCCACATGCCCCTCTCTCTCACAGACTGCTCCACATGCCCCTCTCCCTCACAGACTGCTCCACATGCCCCTCTCTCTCACAGACTGCTCCACATGCCTCTCTCTCACAGACTTCTCCACATGCCTCTCTCTCACAGACTGCTCCGTGACCCACTCACTCTTATATACCTCCGCTCTCTACAATCCTGCTCTTTGGTTCCTTAACGCTTACACTTATAAATAATACGGCTCGTGGCTAATGGTGGAAGATCTAAGATGGGACTTTTACAGCATTACAGCACCGCGCTGTTATCAGGGGGCACTATAGACCCATTCTTTTACTAATGTCTGTGGAGGCGACTGCACCAGTCAGGACTGGATTTATGGGACTCAATGAGATGTCTGAATCCAGTAAATCCCAGTCGGGGCCATGATGTCCATCAGCCATGACAGGTCCTCCTGGTGGTGCCGGGTCAGGGGTGACATCCATATTAAGTCATCTTCTTCTACTGTCCTTGAATCGTCATCATCCAATAACCTCATAAGATGACAGATCACCAGGGTGAAGTAATACATCAGTCCTCACCGTCATCTACACCGCGCGGCAGTCACCGTGTGGAGACGGTTCACATTGATTTCTGTCTGGGTGCTGGTAGACATATTGGATTTATGGGAACGCATTCATTGACCACTCTGTATTCCGTTCAGTGATTTACGGCTTTGTTTGTTTCTTAGGATCTGAAAATGGCTTCACCGACTAATGTGAGACCAGAAAGTGGCTTTACCGACTAATGTGAGACCAGAAAGTGGCTTCACCGACTAATGTGAGACCAGAAAGTGGCTTCACCGACTAATGTGAGACCAGAAAGTGGCTTTACCGACTAATGTGAGACCAGAAAGTGGCTTCACCGACTAATGTGAGACCAGAAAGTGGCTTCACCGACTAATGTGAGACTAGAAAGTGGCTTCACCGACTAATGTGAGACCAGAAAGTGGCTTTACCGACTAATGTGAGACCAGAAAGTGGCTTCACCGACTAATGTGAGACCAGAAAGTGGCTTCACCGACTAATGTGAGACCAGAAAGTGGCTTTACCGAATAATGTGAGACCAGAAAGTGGCTTCACCGACTAATGTGAGACCAGAAAGTGGCTTCACCGACTAATGTGAGACCAGAAAGTGGCTTCACCGACTAATGTGAGACCAGAAAGTGGCTTCACCGACTAATGTGAGACCAGAAAGTGGCTTCACCGACTAATGTGAGACCAGAAAGTGGCTTCACCGACTAATGTGAGACCAGAAAGTGGCTTCACCGACTAATGTGAGACCAGAAAGTGGCTTCACCGACTAATGTGAGACCTGAGAATGGCTTCACCGATGGTCTCATTCAACCTGATAGAGCTGAGAGGATCAGTGAGAAGAACAGACAAAAATCTCCAAGAAGACTGGAAGCTGGAATCACTGCCAAAGGAGCTTCACCTAAGCCCTGAGCAAAGGGTATGAATACTTATGTGACATATAATAGTAAAGGGTATGAATACTTATGTGACATATAATAGTAAAGGGTATGAATACTTATGTCACATATTATAGTAAAGGGTATGAATACTTATGTCACATATAATAGTAAAGGGTATGAATACTTATGTCACATATAATAGTAAAGGGTATGAATACTTATGTCACATATAATAGTAAAGGGTATGAATACTTATGTCACATATAATAGTAAAGGGTATGAATACTTATGTCACATATAATAGTAAAGGGTATGAATACTTATGTCACATATAATAGTAAAGGGTATGAATACTTATGTCACATATAATAGTAAAGGGTATGAATACTTATGTCACATATAATAGTAAAGGGTATGAATACTTATGTCACATATAATAGTAAAGGGTATGAATACTTATGTCACATATAATAGTAAAGGGTATGAATACTTATGTCACATAGAATAGTAAAGGGTATGAATACTTATGTCACATATAATAGTAAAGGGTATGAATACTTATGTCACATAGAATAGTAAAGGGTATGAATACTTATGTCACATATAATAGTAAAGGGTATGAATACTTATGTCACATAGAATAGTAAAGGGTATGAATACTTATGTCACATAGAATAGTAAAGGGTATGAATACTTATGTCACATATAATAGTAAAGGGTATGAATACTTATGTCACATATAATAGTAAAGGGTATGAATACTTATGTCACATATAATAGTAAAGGGTATGAATACTTATGTCACATGTAATAGTAAAGGGTATGAATACTTATGTGACATATAATAGTAAACGGTATGAATACTTATGTCACATATAATAGTAAAGGGTATGAATACTTATGTCACATATAATAGTAAAGGGTATGAATACTTATGTCACATATAATAGTAAAGGGTATGAATACTTATGTCACATGTAATAGTAAAGGGTATGAATACTTATGTCACATATAATAGTAAAGGGTATGAATACTTATGTCACATATAATAGTAAAGGGTATGAATACTTATGTCACATATAATAGTAAAGGGTATGAATACTTATGTCACATATAATAGTAAAGGGTATGAATACTTATGTCACATATAATAGTAAAGGGTATGAATACTTATGTCACATGTAATAGTAAAGGGTATGAATACTTATGTCACATATAATAGTAAAGGGTATGAATACTTATGTCACATATAATAGTAAAGGGTATGAATACTTATGTCACATGTTATAGTAAAGGGTATGAATACTTATGTCACATATAATAGTAAAGGGTATGAATACTTATGTCACACATAATAGTAAAGGGTATGAATACTTATGTCACATATAATAGTAAAGGGTATGAATACTTATGTCACATATAATAGTAAAGGGTATGAATACTTATGTCACATATAATAGTAAAGGGTATGAATACTTATGTCACATATAATAGTAAAGGGTATGAATACTTATGTCACATATAATAGTAAAGGGTATGAATACTTATGTCACATATAATAGTAAAGGGTATGAATACTTATGTCACATATAATAGTAAAGGGTATGAATACTTGTCACATATAATAGTAAAGGGTATGAATACTTATGTCACATATAATAGTAAAGGGTATGAATAATTATGTCACATATAATAGTAAAGGGTATGAATACTTATGTCACATATAATAGTAAAGGGTATGAATACTTATGTCACATATAATAGTAAAGGGTATGAATACTTATGTCACATATAATAGTAAAGGGTATGAATACTTATGTCACATATAATAGTAAAGGGTATGAATACTTATGTCACATATAATAGTAAAGGGTATGAATACTTATGTCACATAGAATAGTAAAGGGTATGAATACTTATGTCACATAGAATAGTAAAGGGTATGAATACTTATGTCACATAGAATAGTAAAGGGTATGAATACTTATGTCACATAGAATAGTAAAGGGTATGAATACTTATGTCACATAGAATAGTAAAGGGTATGAATACTTATGTCACATATAATAGTAAAGGGTATGAATACTTATGTCACATATAATAGTAAAGGGTATGAATACTTATGTCACATGTAATAGTAAAGGGTATGAATACTTATGTCACATGTAATAGTAAAGGGTATGAATACTTATGTCACATATAATAGTAAACGGTATGAATACTTATGTCACATATAATAGTAAAGGGTATGAATACTTATGTCACATATAATAGTAAACGGTATGAATACTTATGTCACATATAATAGTAAAGGGTATGAATACTTATGTCACATATAATAGTAAAGGGTATGAATACTTATGTCACATATAATAGTAAAGGGTATGAATACTTATGTCACATATAATAGTAAAGGGTATGAATACTTATGTCACATATAATAGTAAAGGGTATGAATACTTATGTCACATATAATAGTAAAGGGTATGAATACTTATGTCACATATCATAGTAAAGGGTATGAATACTTATGTGACATATAATAGTAAACGGTAATAATACTTATGTCACATATAATAGTAAAGGGTATGAATACTTCTGTCACATGTCATAGTAAAGGGTATGAATACTTATGTCACATATAATAGTAAAGGGTATGAATACTTATGTCACATGTCATAGTAAAGGGTATGAATACTTATGTCACATATAATAGTAAAGGGTATGAATACTTATGTCACATATAATAGTAAAGGGTATGAATACTTATGTCACATATAATAGTAAAGGGTATGAATACTTATGTCACATATAATAGTAAAGGGTATGAATACTTATGTCACATATAATAGTAAAGGGTATGAATACTTATGTCACATATAATAGTAAAGGGTATGAATACTTATGTCACATATAATAGTAAAGGGTATGAATACTTATGTCACATATAATAGTAAAGGGTATGAATACTTATGTCACATATAATAGTAAAGGGTATGAATACTTATGTCACATATAATAGTAAAGGGTATGAATACTTATGTCACATATAATAGTAAAGGGTATGAATACTTGTCACATATAATAGTAAAGGGTATGAATACTTATGTCACATATAATAGTAAAGGGTATGAATACTTATGTCACATATAATAGTAAAGGGTATGAATACTTATGTCACATATAATAGTAAAGGGTATGAATACTTATGTCACATATAATAGTAAAGGGTATGAATACTTATGTCACATAGAATAGTAAAGGGTATGAATACTTATGTCACATATAATAGTAAAGGGTATGAATACTTATGTCACATAGAATAGTAAAGGGTATGAATACTTATGTCACATAGAATAGTAAAGGGTATGAATACTTATGTCACATAGAATAGTAAAGGGTATGAATACTTATGTCACATAGAATAGTAAAGGGTATGAATACTTATGTCACATATAATAGTAAAGGGTATGAATACTTATGTCACATAGAATAGTAAAGGGTATGAATACTTATGTCACATGTAATAGTAAAGGGTATGAATACTTATGTCACATAGAATAGTAAAGGGTATGAATACTTATGTCACATGTAATAGTAAAGGGTATGAATACTTATGTCACATAGAATAGTAAAGGGTATGAATACTTATGTCACATGTAATAGTAAAGGGTATGAATACTTATGTCACATGGAATAGTAAAGGGTATGAAAACTTATGTCACATGTCATAGTAAAGGGTATGAATACTTATGTCACATGTAATAGTAAAGGGTATGAATACTTATGTCACATATCATAGTAAAGGGTATGAATACTTATGTGACATGTAATAGTAAACGGTATGAATACTTATGTCACATATAATAGTAAAGGGTATGAATACTTATGTCACATGTAATAGTAAAGGGTATGAATACTTATGTCACATAGAATAGTAAAGGGTATGAATACTTATGTCACATATAATAGTAAAGGGTATGAATACTTATGTCACATAGAATAGTAAAGGGTATGAATACTTATGTCACATATAATAGTAAAGGGTATGAATACTTATGTGACATAGAATAGTAAAGGGTATGAATACTTATGTCACATATAATAGTAAAGGGTATGAATACTTATGTGACATAGAATAGTAAAGGGTATGAATACTTATGTCACATGTAATAGTAAAGGGTATGAATACTTATGTCACATAGAATAGTAAAGGGTATGAATACTTATGTCACATGTCATAGTAAAGGGTATGAATACTTATGTCACATGTAATAGTAAAGGGTATGAATACTTATGTCACATATCATAGTAAAGGGTATGAATACTTATGTGACATGTAATAGTAAAGGGTATGAATACTTATGTCAAATATCATAGTAAAGGGTATGAATACTTATGTGACATGTAATAGTAAAGGGTATGAATACTTATGTCACATATAATAGTAAAGGGTATGAATACTTATGTCACATATAATAGTAAAGGGTATGAATACTTATGTCACATAGAATAGTAAAGGGTATGAATACTTATGTCACATATAATAGTAAAGGGTATGAATACTTATGTCACATAGAATAGTAAAGGGTATGAATACTTATGTCACATGTAATAGTAAAGGGTATGAATACTTATGTCACATAGAATAGTAAAGGGTATGAATACTTATGTCACATGTAATAGTAAAGGGTATGAATACTTATGTCACATAGAATAGTAAAGGGTATGAATACTTATGTCACATGTAATAGTAAAGGGTATGAATACTTATGTCACATAGAATAGTAAAGGGTATGAATACTTATGTCACATGTAATAGTAAAGGGTATGAATACTTATGTCACATATAATAGTAAAGGGTATGAATACTTATGTGACATATAATAGTAAAGGGTATGAATACTTATGTCACATATAATAGTAAAGGGTATGAATACTTATGTGACATATAATAGTAAAGGGTATGAATACTTATGTCACATATAATAGTAAAGGGTATGAATACTTATGTGACATATAATAGTAAAGGGTATGAATACTTATGTCACATATAATAGTAAAGGGTATGAATACTTATGTGACATATAATAGTAAAGGGTATGAATACTTATGTCACATATAATAGTAAAGGGTATGAATACTTATGTCACATATAATAGTAAAGGGTATGAATACTTATGTGACATATCATAGTAAAGGGTATGAATACTTATGTGACATGTAATAGTAAAGGGTATGAATACTTATGTGACATATCATAGTAAAGGGTATGAATACTTATGTGACATGTAATAGTAAAGGGTATGAATACTTATGTCACATATCATAGTAAAGGGTATGAATACTTATGTGACATGTAATAGTAAAGGGTATGAATACTTATGTCACATATCATAGTAAAGGGTATGAATACTTATGTGACATGTAATAGTAAAGGGTATGAATACTTATGTCACATATAATAGTAAAGGGTATGAATACTTATGTCACATATAATAGTAAAGGGTATGAATACTTATGTCACATATAATAGTAAAGGGTATGAATACTTATGTCACATATAATAGTAAAGGGTATGAATACTTGTGTCACATATAATAGTAAAGGGTATGAATACTTATGTCACATATAATAGTAAAGGGTATGAATACTTATGTCACATATAATAGTAAAGGGTATGAATACTTATGTCACATATAATAGTAAAGGGTATGAATACTTATGTCACATAGAATAGTAAAGGGTATGAATACTTATGTCACATATAATAGTAAAGGGTATGAATACTTATGTCACATAGAATAGTAAAGGGTATGAATACTTATGTCACATATAATAGTAAAGGGTATGAATACTTATGTCACATATCATAGTAAAGGGTATGAATACTTATGTCACATATCATAGTAAAGGGTATGAATACTTATGTCACATATCATAGTAAAGGGTATGAATACTTATGTCACATATCATAGTAAAGGGTATGAATACTTATGTCACATATCATAGTAAAGGGTATGAATACTTATGTCACATATCATAGTAAAGGGTATGAATACTTATGTCACATATCATAGTAAAGGGTATGAATACTTATGTCACATATCATAGTAAAGGGTATGAATACTTATGTCACATATCATAGTAAAGGGTATGAATACTTATGTCACATATCATAGTAAAGGGTATGAATACTTATGTCACATATCATAGTAAAGGGTATGAATACTTATGTCACATATCATAGTAAAGGGTATGAATACTTATGTCACATATCATAGTAAAGGGTATGAATACTTATGTCACATATCATAGTAAAGGGTATGAATACTTATGTCACATGTCATAGTAAAGGGTATGAATACTTATGTCACATATCATAGTAAAGGGTATGAATACTTATGTCACATGTCATAGTAAAGGGTATGAATACTTATGTCACATATCATAGTAAAGGGTATGAATACTTATGTCACATGTCATAGTAAAGGGTATGAATACTTATGTCACATATCATAGTAAAGGGTATGAATACTTATGTCACATGTCATAGTAAAGGGTATGAATACTTATGTCACATATCATAGTAAAGGGTATGAATACTTATGTCACATATAATAGTAAAGGGTATGAATACTTATGTCACATGTAATAGTAAAGGGTATGAATACTTATGTCACATATAATAGTAAAGGGTATGAATACTTATGTCACATGTAATAGTAAAGGGTATGAATACTTATGTCACATATAATAGTAAAGGGTATGAATACTTATGTCACATATAATAGTAAAGGGTATGAATACTTATGTCACATGTAATAGTAAAGGGTATGAATACTTATGTCACATATAATAGTAAAGGGTATGAATACTTATGTCACATGTAATAGTAAAGGGTATGAATACTTATGTCACATATAATAGTAAAGGGTATGAATACTTATGTCACATATAATAGTAAAGGGTATGAATACTTATGTCACATATAATAGTAAAGGGTATGAATACTTATGTCACATGTAATAGTAAAGGGTATGAATACTTATGTCACATATAATAGTAAAGGGTATGAATACTTATGTCACATGTAATAGTAAAGGGTATGAATACTTATGTCACATATAATAGTAAAGGGTATGAATACTTATGTCACATGTAATAGTAAAGGGTATGAATACTTATGTCACATATAATAGTAAAGGGTATGAATACTTATGTCACATATAATAGTAAAGGGTATGAATACTTATGTCACATATAATAGTAAAGGGTATGAATACTTATGTCACATGTAATAGTAAAGGGTATGAATACTTATGTCACATATAATAGTAAAGGGTATGAATACTTATGTCACATGTAATAGTAAAGGGTATGAATACTTATGTCACATATAATAGTAAAGGGTATGAATACTTATGTCACATATAATAGTAAAGGGTATGAATACTTATGTCACATATAATAGTAAAGGGTATGAATACTTATGTCACATATAATAGTAAAGGGTATGAATACTTATGTCACATATAATAGTAAAGGGTATGAATACTTATGTCACATATAATAGTAAAGGGTATGAATACTTATGTCACATGTAATAGTAAAGGGTATGAATACTTATGTCACATATAATAGTAAAGGGTATGAATACTTATGTCACATGTAATAGTAAAGGGTATGAATACTTATGTCACATATAATAGTAAAGGGTATGAATACTTATGTCACATATAATAGTAAAGGGTATGAATACTTATGTCACATATAATAGTAAAGGGTATGAATACTTATGTCACATATAATAGTAAAGGGTATGAATACTTATGTCACATATAATAGTAAAGGGTATGAATACTTATGTCACATGTAATAGTAAAGGGTATGAATACTTATGTCACATATAATAGTAAAGGGTATGAATACTTATGTCACATATAATAGTAAAGGGTATGAATACTTATGTCACATATAATAGTAAAGGGTATGAATACTTATGTCACATATAATAGTAAAGGGTATGAATACTTATGTCACATATAATAGTAAAGGGTATGAATACTTATGTCACATATAATAGTAAAGGGTATGAATACTTATGTCACATATAATAGTAAAGGGTATGAATACTTATGTCACATATAATAGTAAAGGGTATGAATACTTATGTCACATATAATAGTAAAGGGTATGAATACTTATGTCACATGTAATAGTAAAGGGTATGAATACTTATGTCACATATAATAGTAAAGGGTATGAATACTTATGTCACATATAATAGTAAAGGGTATGAATACTTATGTCACATATAATAGTAAAGGGTATGAATACTTATGTCACTGCAGAATTATAGTTTCGGAGCTGAAGACTCTTTGTCTGTTCTGTAGGTTCTCATGGAGGTTGTGGACTTGTCTTCCTGGTGTTCAGGATGGTGGCCGCTCCTCGCTCTGGGCCGCTCCTCGCTCTGGGCCGCTCCTCGCTCTGGGCCGCTCCTCTCTGGGCCGCTCCTCGCTCTGGGCTGCTCCTCTCTGGGCCGCTCCTCTCTGGGCTGCTCCTCGCTCTGGGCTGCTCCTCGCTCTGGGCCGCTCCTCGCTCTGGGCCCCTACTCACTCTTGGCCGCTACTCCCTCTGGGGCGCTCCTCTCTCTGGACCTCTCCTCGCTCTGGGCCCCTACTCACTCTTGGCCGCTACTCCCTCTGGGGCGCTCCTCTCTCTGGACCTCTCCTCGCTCTGGGCCACTCCTCGCTCTGGACCACTCCTCACTCTGGGCCCTGTCTCGCTCTGGGCCGCTACTCGCTCTGAGTCGCTCCTCGCTCTGGGCCCTGTCTCGCTCTGGGCCCCTCCTCGCTCTGCGCCCTGCCTCGCTCTGGGCTGCTCCTCGCTCTGGGCTGCTCCTCGCTCTGGACCCCTCCTCGCTCTGGGCTGCTCCTCGCTCTGGGCTGCTCCTCACTCTGGGCTGCTCCTCTCTCTGGGCTGCTCCTCACTCTGGACTGCTCCTCGCTCTGGGCTGCTCCTCGCTCTGGACCCCTCCTCGCTCTGGGCTGCTCCTCGCTCTGGGCTGCTCCTCACTCTGGGCTGCTCCTCTCTCTGGGCTGCTCCTCACTCTGGACTGCTCCTCGCTCTGGACCCCTCCTCGCTCTGGGCCGCTCCTCTCTGGACCCCTCCTCGCTCTGCGCCCTGCCTCGCTCTGGGCCGCTCCTCGCTCTGGGCTGCTCCTCGCTCTGGGCCGCTCCTCGCTCTGGGCCGCTCCTCTCTGGACCCCTCCTCGCTCTGCGCCCTGCCTCGCTCTGGGCCGCTCCTCGCTCTGGGCTGCTCCTCGCTCTGGACCCCTCCTCGCTCTGGGCTGCTCCTCGCTCTGGGCCCCGCCTTGCTCTGGGCTGCTCCTCGCTCTGGGCTGCTCCTCGCTCTGGGCCGCTCTTCGCTCTGGGCTGCTCCTCGCTCTGGGCCACTCCTCGCTCTGCGCCCTTCCTCGCTCTGGGCCGCTCCTCGCTCTGGGCCGCTCTTCGCTCTGGGCCGCTCCTCGCTCTGGGCTGCTCCTCGCTCTGCGCCCTGCCTCGCTCTGGGCTGCTCTTCGCTCTGGGCCGCTCCTCGCTCTGCGCCGCTCCTCGCTCTGGGCTGCTCCTCGCTCTGGGCTGCTCCTCGCTCTGGACCCCTCCTCGCTCTGGGCCGCTCCTCGCTCTGGGCTGCTCCTCGCTCTGGGCCGCTCCTCTCTGGGCCGCTCCTCGCTCTGCGCTCTGCGCCCTGCCTCGCTCTGGGCTGCTCCTCGCTCTGGGCTGCTCCTTGCTCTGGGCCGCTCCTCTCTGGACCCCTCCTCGCTCTGGGCCGCTCCTCGCTCTGGGCCGCTCCTCTCTGGGCCGCTCCTCGCTCTGGGCCGCTCCTCGCTCTGGGCCGCTCCTCGCTCTGGGCTGCTCCTCGCTCTGGGCTGCTCCTTGCTCTGGGCCGCTCCTCTCTGGACCCCTCCTCGCTCTGGGCCGCTCCTCACTCTGGGCCGCTCCTCTCTGGGCCGCTCCTCGCTCTGGGCCGCTCCTCGCTCTGGGCCGCTCCTCGCTCTGGGCCGCTCTGACTCTAATAATTCGCCATCTCTGTAGGGAACGTCTTCAGCTTCATGTTTAATCACTTTTGTAGTTAAGATGTTTCTCGGTTTTATCAAACAGAAAATGAGAATTTATCCTGTAATTATCTATTGTTCTCCGGATGACGAGAAACAAGATGAATCCGAGGGGAATTACATCAACGGGGCCCCTAATATACCCAAGAGATAAAATCATAGGGCCCCTAATATACCCAAGAGATAAAATCATAGGGCCCCTAATATACCCAAGAGATAAAATCATAGGGCCCCTAATATACCCAAGAGATAAAATCATAGGGCCCCTAATATAACCATAGATAAATCATAGGGCCCCTAATATAACCAAGAGCTAAATCATAGGGCCCCTAATATAACCATAGATAAATCATAGGGCCCCTAATATAACTATAGATAAATCATAGGGCCCCTAATATAACCAAGAGCTAAATCATAGGGCCCCTAATATAACCATAGATAAATCATAGGGCCCCTAATATAACCATAGATAAATCATGGGGCCTCTGATATAACCATAGATAAATCATAGGGCCCCTAATATAACCATAGATAAATCATAGGGCCCCTAATATAACCATAGATAAATCATAGGGCCCCTAATATAACCAAGAGCTAAATCATAGGGCCCCTAATATAACCATAGATAAATCATAGGGCCCCTAATATAACCATAGATAAATCATAGGGCCCCTAATATAACCAAGAGCTAAATCATAGGGCCCCTAATATAACCAGAGATAACTCATAGGGCCCCTAATATAACCAGAGATAAATCATGGGGCCTCTGATATAACCATAGATAAATCATAGGGCCCCTAATATAACCAAGAGATAAATCATAGGGCCCCTAATATAACCATAGATAAATCATAGGGCCCCTAATATAACCATAGATAAATCATAGGGCCCCTAATATAACCATAGATAAATCATAGGGCCCCTAATATAACCATAGATAAATCATAGGGCCCCTAATATAACCATAGATAAATCATAGGGCCCCTAATATAACCAAGAGATAAATCATAGGGCCTCTGATATAACCAACAATGTCCTCCAGTAACTGCCCTCCATCCTGCAGCCACCTCTCTCCATCCTGCCACCACCTCTCTTCATCCTGCAGCCACCTCTCTTCATCCTGCAGCCACCTCTCTCCATCCTGCAGCCTCCTCTCTCCATCCTGCCACCACCTCTCTCCATCCTGCAGCCTCCTCTCTCCATCCTGCCACCACCTCTCTCCATCCTGCAGCCTCCTCTCTCCATCCTTCCACCACCTCTCTCCATCCTGCAGCCACCACTCTCCATCCTGCAGCTGCCACTCTCCATCCTGTAGCTGCCACTCTCCATCCTGCAGCTGCCACTCTCCATCCTGCAGCCACTGCTTACCATCCTGCAGCCACCACTCTCCATCCTGCCACCACCTCTCTTCCTCCTGCCACCACCTCTCTCCATCCTGCAGCCTCCTCTCTCCATCCTGCCACCACCTCTCTTCCTCCTGCCACCACCTCTCTCCATCCTGCAGCCACCTCTCTCCATCCTGCCACCACCTCTCTCCATCCTGCAGCCTCCTCTCTCCATCCTGCCACCACCTCTCTCCATCCTGCAGCCTCCTCTCTCCATCCTTCCACCACCTCTCTCCATCCTTCCACCACCACTCTCCATCCTGCAGCTGCCACTCTCCATCCTGTAGCTATCACTCTCCATCCTGCAGCTGCCACTCTCCATCCTGCAGCCACTGCTTACCATCCTGCAGCCACTGCTTACCATCCTGCAGCCACCTCTCTCCATCCTGCAGCCACCTCTCTCCATCTTGCAGCCACCTCTCTGCATCCTGCAGCCACCTCTCTCCATCCTGCAGCCACCTCTCTCCATCTTGCAGCCACCTCTCTCCATCCTGCAGCCACCACTCTCCATCCTGCAGCTGCCACTCTCCATCCTGTAGCTGCCACTCTCCATCCTGCAGCTGCCACTCTCCATCCTGCAGCCACTGCTTACCATCCTGCAGCCACCACTCTCCATCCTGCCACCACCTCTCTTCCTCCTGCCACCACCTCTCTCCATCCTGCAGCCTCCTCTCTCCATCCTGCCACCACCTCTCTTCCTCCTGCCACCACCTCTCTCCATCCTGCAGCCACCTCTCTCCATCCTGCCACCACCTCTCTCCATCCTGCAGCCTCCTCTCTCCATCCTGCCACCACCTCTCTCCATCCTGCAGCCTCCTCTCTCCATCCTTCCACCACCTCTCTCCATCCTTCCACCACCACTCTCCATCCTGCAGCTGCCACTCTCCATCCTGTAGCTACCACTCTCCATCCTGCAGCTGCCACTCTCCATCCTGCAGCCACTGCTTACCATCCTGCAGCCACTGCTTACCATCCTGCAGCCACCTCTCTCCATCCTGCAGCCACCTCTCTCCATCTTGCAGCCACCACTCTCCATCCTGCAGCCACCTCTCTCCATCCTGCAGCCACCTCTCTCCATCCTGCAGCCACCTCTCTCCATCTTGCAGCCACCTCTCTCCATCCTGCAGCCACCACTCTCCATCCTGCAGCCTCCTCTCTCCATCCTGCCACCACCTCTCTCCATCCTGCAGCCTCCTCTCTCCATCCTGCCACCACCTCTCTCCATCTTGCAGCCACCTCTCTCCATCCTGCCACCACCTCTCTCCATCCTGCAACCTCCTCTCTCCATCCTGCCACCACCTCTCTCCATCCTGCAGCCTCCTCTCTCCATCCTGCCACCACCTCTTTCCATCCTGCAGCCACCACTCTCCATCCTGCAGCCACCACTCTCCATCCTGCAGCCTCCTCTCTCCATCCTGCCACCACCTCTCTCCATCCTGCCACCACCTCTCTCCATCCTTCCACCACCTCTCTCCATCCTGCAGCCACCACTCTCCATCCTGCAGCAGCCACTCTCCATCCTGCAGCCACCACTCTCCATCCTGCAGCCACCACTCTCCATCCTGCAGCCTCCTCTCTCCATCCTGCCACCACCTCTCTCCATCCTGCCACCACCTCTCTCCATCCTTCCACCACCTCTCTCCATCCTGCAGCCACCACTCTCCATCCTGCAGCAGCCACTCTCCATCCTGTAGCTGCCACTCTCCATCCTGCAGCTGCCACTCTCCATCCTGCAGCCACTGCTTACCATCCTGCAGCCACCACTCTCCATCCTGCCACCACCTCTCTCCATCCTGCAGCCAATTCTCTCCATCCTGCAGCCACCTCTCTCCATCTTGCAGCCACCTCTCTCCATCCTGCAGCCACCTCTCTCCATCCTGCAGCCACCTCTCTCCATCCTGCCACCACCTCTCTCCATCCTGCAGCCACCTCTCTCCATCTTGCAGCCACCTCTCTCCATCCTGCAGCCACCACTCTCCATCCTGCCACCACCTCTCTCCATCCTGCAGCCACCTCTCTCCATCCTGCAGCCACCTCTCTCCATCTTGCAGCCACCTCTCTCCATCCTGCAGCCACCTCTCTCCATCTTGCAGCCACCTCTCTCCATCCTGCAGCCACCTCTCTCCATCTTGCAGCCACCTCTCTCCATCCTGCAGCCACCTCTCTCCATCTTGCAGCCACCTCTCTCCATCCTGCAGCCATCTCTCTCCATCCTGCAGCCACCTCTCTCCATCTTGCAGCCACCTCTCTCCATCTTGCAGCCACCTCTCTCCATCCTGCAGCCACCTCTCTCCATCCTGCAGCCACCACTCTCCATCCTGCAGCTGCCACTCTCCATCCTGTAGCTGCCACTCTCCATCCTGCAGCTGCCACTCTCCATCCTGCAGCCACTGCTTACCATCCTGCAGCCACCACTCTCCATCCTGCCACCACCTCTCTTCCTCCTGCCACCACCTCTCTCCATCCTGCAGCCTCCTCTCTCCATCCTGCCACCACCTCTCTTCCTCCTGCCACCACCTCTCTCCATCCTGCAGCCACCTCTCTCCATCCTGCCACCACCTCTCTCCATCCTGCAGCCTCCTCTCTCCATCCTGCCACCACCTCTCTCCATCCTGCAGCCTCCTCTCTCCATCCTTCCACCACCTCTCTCCATCCTTCCACCACCACTCTCCATCCTGCAGCTGCCACTCTCCATCCTGTAGCTACCACTCTCCATCCTGCAGCTGCCACTCTCCATCCTGCAGCCACTGCTTACCATCCTGCAGCCACTGCTTACCATCCTGCAGCCACCTCTCTCCATCCTGCAGCCACCTCTCTCCATCTTGCAGCCACCACTCTCCATCCTGCAGCCACCTCTCTCCATCCTGCAGCCACCTCTCTCCATCCTGCAGCCACCTCTCTCCATCTTGCAGCCACCTCTCTCCATCCTGCAGCCACCACTCTCCATCCTGCAGCCTCCTCTCTCCATCCTGCCACCACCTCTCTCCATCCTGCAGCCTCCTCTCTCCATCCTGCCACCACCTCTCTCCATCTTGCAGCCACCTCTCTCCATCCTGCCACCACCTCTCTCCATCCTGCAACCTCCTCTCTCCATCCTGCCACCACCTCTCTCCATCCTGCAGCCTCCTCTCTCCATCCTGCCACCACCTCTTTCCATCCTGCAGCCACCACTCTCCATCCTGCAGCCACCACTCTCCATCCTGCAGCCTCCTCTCTCCATCCTGCCACCACCTCTCTCCATCCTGCCACCACCTCTCTCCATCCTTCCACCACCTCTCTCCATCCTGCAGCCACCACTCTCCATCCTGCAGCAGCCACTCTCCATCCTGCAGCCACCACTCTCCATCCTGCAGCCACCACTCTCCATCCTGCAGCCTCCTCTCTCCATCCTGCCACCACCTCTCTCCATCCTGCCACCACCTCTCTCCATCCTTCCACCACCTCTCTCCATCCTGCAGCCACCACTCTCCATCCTGCAGCAGCCACTCTCCATCCTGTAGCTGCCACTCTCCATCCTGCAGCTGCCACTCTCCATCCTGCAGCCACTGCTTACCATCCTGCAGCCACCACTCTCCATCCTGCCACCACCTCTCTCCATCCTGCAGCCAATTCTCTCCATCCTGCAGCCACCTCTCTCCATCTTGCAGCCACCTCTCTCCATCCTGCAGCAGCCACTCTCCATCCTGCAGCCACCACTTTCCATCCTGCAGCCACCACTCTCCATCCTGCAGCCTCCTCTCTCCATCCTGCCACCACCTCTCTCCATCCTGCCACCACCTCTCTCCATCCTTCCACCACCTCTCTCCATCCTGCAGCCACCTCTCTCCATCTTGCAGCCACCTCTCTCCATCCTGCAGCCACCTCTCTCCATCTTGCAGCCACCTCTCTCCATCCTGCAGCCATCTCTCTCCATCCTGCAGCCACCTCTCTCCATCTTGCAGCCACCTCTCTCCATCTTGCAGCCACCTCTCTCCATCCTGCAGCCACCTCTCTCCATCCTGCAGCCACCACTCTCCATCCTGCAGCTGCCACTCTCCATCCTGTAGCTGCCACTCTCCATCCTGCAGCTGCCACTCTCCATCCTGCAGCCACTGCTTACCATCCTGCAGCCACCACTCTCCATCCTGCCACCACCTCTCTTCCTCCTGCCACCACCTCTCTCCATCCTGCAGCCTCCTCTCTCCATCCTGCCACCACCTCTCTTCCTCCTGCCACCACCTCTCTCCATCCTGCAGCCACCTCTCTCCATCCTGCCACCACCTCTCTCCATCCTGCAGCCTCCTCTCTCCATCCTGCCACCACCTCTCTCCATCCTGCAGCCTCCTCTCTCCATCCTTCCACCACCTCTCTCCATCCTTCCACCACCACTCTCCATCCTGCAGCTGCCACTCTCCATCCTGTAGCTACCACTCTCCATCCTGCAGCTGCCACTCTCCATCCTGCAGCCACTGCTTACCATCCTGCAGCCACTGCTTACCATCCTGCAGCCACCTCTCTCCATCCTGCAGCCACCTCTCTCCATCTTGCAGCCACCACTCTCCATCCTGCAGCCACCTCTCTCCATCCTGCAGCCACCTCTCTCCATCCTGCAGCCACCTCTCTCCATCTTGCAGCCACCTCTCTCCATCCTGCAGCCACCACTCTCCATCCTGCAGCCTCCTCTCTCCATCCTGCCACCACCTCTCTCCATCCTGCAGCCTCCTCTCTCCATCCTGCCACCACCTCTCTCCATCTTGCAGCCACCTCTCTCCATCCTGCCACCACCTCTCTCCATCCTGCAACCTCCTCTCTCCATCCTGCCACCACCTCTCTCCATCCTGCAGCCTCCTCTCTCCATCCTGCCACCACCTCTTTCCATCCTGCAGCCACCACTCTCCATCCTGCAGCCACCACTCTCCATCCTGCAGCCTCCTCTCTCCATCCTGCCACCACCTCTCTCCATCCTGCCACCACCTCTCTCCATCCTTCCACCACCTCTCTCCATCCTGCAGCCACCACTCTCCATCCTGCAGCAGCCACTCTCCATCCTGCAGCCACCACTCTCCATCCTGCAGCCACCACTCTCCATCCTGCAGCCTCCTCTCTCCATCCTGCCACCACCTCTCTCCATCCTGCCACCACCTCTCTCCATCCTTCCACCACCTCTCTCCATCCTGCAGCCACCACTCTCCATCCTGCAGCAGCCACTCTCCATCCTGTAGCTGCCACTCTCCATCCTGCAGCTGCCACTCTCCATCCTGCAGCCACTGCTTACCATCCTGCAGCCACCACTCTCCATCCTGCCACCACCTCTCTCCATCCTGCAGCCAATTCTCTCCATCCTGCAGCCACCTCTCTCCATCTTGCAGCCACCTCTCTCCATCCTGCAGCAGCCACTCTCCATCCTGCAGCCACCACTTTCCATCCTGCAGCCACCACTCTCCATCCTGCAGCCTCCTCTCTCCATCCTGCCACCACCTCTCTCCATCCTGCCACCACCTCTCTCCATCCTTCCACCACCTCTCTCCATCCTGCAGCCACCACTCTCCATCCTGCAGCAGCCACTCTCCATCCTGTAGCTGCCACTCTCCATCCTGCAGCTGCCACTCTCCATCCTGCAGCCACTGCTTACCATCCTGCAGCCACCACTCTCCATCCTGCCACCACCTCTCTCCATCCTGCAGCCAATTCTCTCCATCCTGCAGCCACCTCTCTCCATCTTGCAGCCACCTCTCTCCATCCTGCAGCCACCTCTCTCCATCCTGCAGCCACCTCTCTCCATCCTGCCACCACCTCTCTCCATCCTGCAGCCACCTCTCTCCATCTTGCAGCCACCTCTCTCCATCCTGCAGCCACCACTCTCCATCCTGCCACCACCTCTCTCCATCCTGCAGCCACCTCTCTCCATCCTGCAGCCACCTCTCTCCATCTTGCAGCCACCTCTCTCCATCCTGCAGCCACCTCTCTCCATCTTGCAGCCACCTCTCTCCATCCTGCAGCCATCTCTCTCCATCCTGCAGCCACCTCTCTCCATCTTGCAGCCACCTCTCTTCATCCTGCAGCCACCTCTCTCCATCCTGCAGCCACCTCTCTCCATCTTGCAGCCACCTCTCTCCATCCTGCAGCCACCTCTCTCCATCTTGCAGCCACCTCTCTCCATCCTGCAGCCATCTCTCTCCATCCTGCAGCCACCTCTCTCCATCTTGCAGCCACCTCTCTCCATCTTGCAGCCACCTCTCTCCATCCTGCAGCCACCTCTCTCCATCCTGCAGCCACCTCTCTCCATCCTGCAGCCACCTCTCTCCATCCTGCAGGATCTGTTCTGAGTTGTAGATCATTCGCATAGATTTTCATGGGCAAAAATTGAGTCCCATGGGCCCCAGGACAAATTTTGAACCTGTACTAACTTTGTGCCCTCTCTGTTTTTTTTTCCCTCCAGTGACTTTTCAATCCCAATTTTTTCTGTGCCATCTAGGGGTGCAGTGACAAGTTATGGGGGACCAAAGAGCTCAGTGTCTCTGAGACGGTCACAGGGCTGATAAAATAAGATGGCCGCTAGCAGCATGTCCATGGCCGTTACATGGGATCTCGGCTGACCTGCCGCAGTTAAAGGGCGAGGAGATAGGAGACGGGCCCATCGGCAGGCACACAATATTTGGATGACCCCCAGGGCCACCATAAGGAATTTCAGGGCCCCATAAATTCATAGCTTCTGCACATCCCCCTCACCAAAAGTAATAGTCCAAAAACACATTTTTCATTTGGGTCATATATCTGGCTGTTTACAGTACAAAATATGTGCAGCAGTACAGGTCATACGGTATTTTATCAAGTATACCTCAACTTTTATTCAATCTTAGGCAGTGAGGGTCGGGCTGCTGGGACCTCACTGATCAATAGAACAAAGGAGCAAAAGAGTTTTCTTGGTTATAATTTTAGCCGAAATACTGTGTGTGAAGAAGGCGAAAAGGGAAAAGTCGCGCCATTTCTATCATATACTCCGGTATAATATTTGACTGCACTATATATATATATATATATATAGGAAAAGAAGAGTGTGAGACGGCAGCGGTTTTTTGCTGTGTCTGTGAGAGAAATAGAAAGATAAAAGAATGTCGTCATAAACATAATCTGGAGAGGTTATATATATTTTTATAGTTGTGGTACTTCATATTCCCGGTTAAGACCCTTTGGAAAAATAGTATTTAATGTATGAATCCAATCTGCCTCTCGAAGACGGAGTAATTTCTTAATATCCCCACCTCGTCTCGGGTATCTAATTTTTTTCTATTATTTGGAAACGAAGTTGAGCTATATTATGATTTTTCTCATGGAAATGATGCGGCACAGGAAGCAGTAAATTCTGACATCTGATCGTAGACTTGTGTTTACTCAACCTATCCTTCATGCGTTGTGAAGTCTCTCCTATATATAAAGGGCATTTAAGTGCATATATAACATTGGATGTGTCGCATGTATGGTATCCTCTAATCTTGTAGGGGGTACCTTTGTGAGGATGGAGAATTTTATCACCTTTCAGAACATTGGAACAATATATACAGTGTAGACACGGGTAGGTCCCGTTTTTCCGACTAGAGAGGAATTGTTGATGTGGTTTTTTTACTTGACTCCCTATGTCAGCTTTTACTACTGTATCCCTAATAGTAGGGGCTTTTTTATTGCAACAAATAGGTACTTGTGTAAATTCTTTAACTCCAGGATGTGCTTCACCTAATATATTCCAATGTCTACGGATTATATTATCGATCCTATGATTGAGAGGATGAAACTTATGCACTAAATACATTCGGGGTTGTTTTACTTGGGGTATTTTCTCAGTAAGGGATTCTCTTTCAGCTTCTAACAGTAATTTGTTAGGATATTGTCTATTGATGAATTTTTGTCTCATCTCTTTTATGCGTAATTCACATGTATTTGTACCTGTGACTATGCGTCTTATTCGTTGACATTGGGATTTAGGAATGGCACGTTTTGTGCTATGTGCATGACTACTCTGATAATGTAGTAGGCTATTTTTATCTGTACTTTTGGTATGTAAATCTGTTATTAGTTTACCATCACAATTGATAATAACCTTAGTATCTAGGAAATTCACAGTTTCTCTACTAAAGGTCATGGTGAAATTGAGTTCAGGCCACACCCCATTGATGTATTCCAAAAAATTGAAAAGAGTTTGTTGTGGCCCCTCCCATATGCAAAACACGTCATCTATATATCTATACCATGCTTTCACATGTTGTAAAAAAGATTCATTATTGTAGATGAAGTGTTCTTCAAAAAATGACATAAATGCGTTTGCATAGGGAGGGGCCACATTCGCACCCATCGCAGATCCACGCTGCTGTATAAAGAAATCATCTTGGAACAGAAAATAGTTGTAATGTAACACCAACTCTAGCATTTTAATAATCATTTCTTTTTGGAAGATTGTATATTCGGTATCTATCAATAATTCTTTTACGGACTCAATGCCTTTTGCATGTTCAATTGAGGTATACAAACTCTCAACGTCGATCGTTACCAACCATACATCATTCTGAAATGGTCCTAATGTTTTAATTTTTCCTAGAAAATGTGATGTATCCAAAAGAAACGATTTTGTTTTTTTAATGAGTGGAGTAAATATCTTCTCTAGTGTTACAGACAGCGGGGTCAGTACAGAATCATTAGAGGCCACGATCGGCCGACCTGCTGGGTCGATCAACCGTTTATGAATCTTGGGTAAAATATAAATTACCGGAATCACCGGACTTTCATTAATGAGAAAACGCGTAAGTTTATCATCTATTACCCCTAGTTCTGAATAATGGGTTACAAGGTCTCTAACTTTCTGTTTGATCATGGAGGTCGGGTCTGTCATTACTTTTTTGTAAGTTGCAGTATCATTAAGTTGTCTCCGTATTTCGTTGACATAGGCGGTGCGGTCCATTATAACGACCGCACCGCCCTTGTCAGCTGGTTTTACTATGATATCAGGATCGTTTTTCAAAGATAAAAGAGAACTTTTATCTTTCTATTTCTCTCACAGACACAGCAAAAAAACCGCTTGAATGTGAACACTGTCAGAAGTCTGTTATGTTCAAAGTATATATTATTATTCTGTATTTAGTTATATACTCGCTAGTCTTGCGAATATTGCTTTGTTACTAATAGAGGTGATATCTATGTTATGTTTTCAAGAAATTTGCATATCTATGTTACGCCTACCTCTGTATGATTTAAATGATGTCATGTCCGGAGATTTCACTAGCTGTTTGAAAGGCTCAGGTGTGAGCCGAGGCGCGTGCAGCAGTACGCTGGAAATACTCGAATAAACCTTGAAAAGAAATCCCGAGTGCCGAGACTTCTTCTACTATATGGATTACTTTATTGTCCCCATCTCCAATGCATCGTTTTGGCAGTAATAGACTTTATCAAGCATAGTACAAATACAAAAAGTCAACATATATATATATACCTCGGGTACATTTAATCGGATACAACACGTGTAATACAAATATGCAATTACTTAAAAACACGATCTCATTGGAGCGATGCTCTATCAGTCACAGTGATGTCAGGTTGATATAGTTACTGCATGGAAACTATATAATAAAGACAGATATAAAGTGTCCAGTGCAACCGAATGTACAGTGTCTCGTAATGATTCCTAGATACCTTCAATATCAGTGATATACATTGATGGATCACATGGATCACCCCCCCCCCCCTATCTCCCCCCCATCCTATCTCAACCACCCCTGTCCTATCTCCCCCCCCCCCGTCCTATCTTCCCCCCGCCCGTCCTCGTCATATCTCACCCCCCGCCCTCGTCCTATCTCACCCCCCGCCCTCGTCCTATCTCACCCCCATCCATGTCCTATCTCCCCCCCGTCCTCGTCCTATCTCCCCCCCGTCCTCGTCCTATCTCCCCCCCGTCCTCGTCCTATCTCCCCCCCGTCCTCGTCCTATCTCCCCCCCGTCCTCGTCCTATCTCCCCCCCCCCGTTCTATTCCCCCCCCGTCATATCTCACCCCCATCCATGTCCTCGTCCTATCTCCCCCCCGTCCTCGTCCTATCTCCCCCCCGTCCTTGTCCTATCTCCCCCCCGTCCTCGTCCTATCTCCCCCCCGTCCTCGTCCTATCTCCCCCCCCGTCCTCGTCCTATCTCCCCCCCGTCCTCGTCCTATCTCCCCCCCGTCCTCGTCCTATCTCCCCCCCGTCCTCGTCCTATCTCCCCCCCCGTTCTATTCCCCCCCCGTCATATCTCACCCCCATCCATGTCCTATCTCCCCCTGTCCTCGTCCTATCTCCCCCCCGTCCTCGTCCTATCTCCCCCCCGTCCTCGTCCTATCTCCCCCCCGTCCTCGTCCTATCTCCCCCCCCCCGTTCTATTCCCCCCCCCGTCATATCTCACCCCCATCCATGTCCTCGTCCTATCTCCCCCCCGTCCTCGTCCTATCTCCCCCCCGTCCTCGTCCTATCTCCCCCCCCCGTTCTATCCCCCCCCCCGTCATATCTCACCCCCGCCCTCGTCCTATCTCACCCCCCGCCCTCGTCCTATCTCCCCCCCGTCCTCGTCCTATCTCCCCCCCGTCCTCGTCCTATCTCCCCCCCCGTCCTCGTCCTATCTCCCCCCCCGTCCTCGTCCTATCTCCCCCCCGTCCTCGTCCTATCTCCCCCCCCCGTCCTCGTCCTATCTCCCCCCCCGTCCTCGTCCTATCTCCCCCCCCGTCCTCGTCCTATCTCCCCCCCCGTCCTCGTCCTATCTCCCCCCCGTCCTCGTCCTATCTCCCCCCCGTCCTCGTCCTATCCCCCCCCCGTCCTCGTCCTATCTCCCCCCTGTCCTCGTCCTATCTCCCCCCCGTCCTCGTCCTATCTCCCCCCCGTCCTCGTCCTATCTCCCCCCCGTCCTCGTCCTATCTCCCCCCCCGTTCTATTCCCCCCCCCGTCATATCTCACCCCCATCCATGTCCTATCTCCCCCTGTCCTCGTCCTATCTCCCCCCGTCCTCGTCCTATCTCCCCCCCGTCCTCGTCCTATCTCCCCCCCCGTCCTCGTCCTATCTCCCCCCCGTCCTCGTCCTATCTCCCCCCCCGTTCTATTCCCCCCCCGTCATATCTCACCCCCATCCATGTCCTATCTCCCCCTGTCCTCGTCCTATCTCCCCCCCGTCCTCGTCCTATCTCCCCCCCGTCCTCGTCCTATCTCCCCCCCGTCCTCGTCCTATCTCCCCCCCGTCCTCGTCCTATCTCCCCCCCGTCCTCGTCCTATCTCCCCCCCCGTTCTATTCCCCCCCCCCGTCATATCTCACCCCCATCCATGTCCTATCTCCCCCTGTCCTCGTCCTATCTCACCCCCCGCCCTCGTCCTATCTCCCCCCCGTCCTCGTCCTATCTCCCCCCCGTCCTCGTCCTATCTCCCCCCCCGTCCTCGTCCTATCTCCCCCCCCGTCCTCGTCCTATCTCCCCCCCCGTCCTCGTCCTATCTCCCCCCCCGTCCTCGTCCTATCTCCCCCCCCCGTCCTCGTCCTATCTCCCCCCCCGTCCTCGTCCTATCTCCCCCCCCGTCCTCGTCCTATCTCCCCCCCCGTCCTCGTCCTATCTCCCCCCCGTCCTCGTCCTATCTCCCCCCCGTCCTCGTCCTATCCCCCCCCCCGTCCTCGTCCTATCTCCCCCCCGTCCTCGTCCTATCTCCCCCCCGTCCTCGTCCTATCTCCCCCCCGTCCTCGTCCTATCTCCCCCCCCGTTCTATTCCCCCCCCGTCATATCTCACCCCCATCCATGTCCTATCTCCCCCTGTCCTCGTCCTATCTCCCCCCCGTCCTCGTCCTATCTCCCCCCGTCCTCGTCCTATCTCCCCCCCGTCCTCGTCCTATCTCCCCCCCGTCCTCGTCCTATCTCCCCCCCGTCCTCGTCCTATCTCCCCCCCCCGTTCTATCCCCCCCCCCGTCATATCTCACCCCCGCCCTCGTCCTATCTCACCCCCCCGCCCTCGTCCTATCTCCCCCCCGTCCTCGTCCTATCTCCCCCCCGTCCTCGTCCTATCTCCCCCCCCGTCCTCGTCCTATCTCCCCCCCGTCCTCGTCCTATCTCCCCCCCCGTCCTCGTCCTATCTCCCCCCCCCGTCCTCGTCCTATCTCCCCCCCCGTCCTCGTCCTATCTCCCCCCCCGTCCTCGTCCTATCTCCCCCCCCGTCCTCGTCCTATCTCCCCCCGTCCTCGTCCTATCTCCCCCCCGTCCTCGTCCTATCCCCCCCCCGTCCTCGTCCTATCTCCCCCCCCCGTCCTCGTCCTATCTCCCCCCCCCGTCCTCGTCCTATCTCCCCCCCCCGTCCTCGTCCTATCTCCCCCCCCCGTCCTCGTCCTATCTCCCCCCCCGTCCTCGTCCTATCTCCCCCCCCGTCCTCGTCCTATCTCCCCCCCCGTCCTATCTCCCCCCCCGTCCTCGTCCTATCTCCCCCCCCGTCCTCGTCCTATCTCCCCCCCCGTCCTCGTCCTATCTCACCCCCGCCCTTGTCCTATCTCACCCCCGTCCTTGTCCTATCTCACCCCTGTCCTATCTCACCATTGTCCTATCTCACCCCGTCCTCGTCCTATCTCACCCCTATCCTCGTCCTATCTCACCCCCGCCCTCGTCCTATCTCACCCCCGTCCTTGTCCTATCTCACCCCTGTCCTATCTCACCCCGTCTTCATCCTATTTCACCCCCATCCTCGTCCTATCTCACCCCCGTCCTTGTCCTATCTCACCCCTGTCCTATCTCACCATTGTCCTATCTCACCCCGTCTTCGTCCTATCTCACCCCGTCCTCGTCCTATCTCCACAGTGTGTGCCGATCAGTTACATAAGCTCACACAATGCCCTTACCCACACTGTGCTCTGCGGCTGCGCAGGCAGGTCTTGCGATCGCATTGCCTCACTGGGCAAATCGCGATCAAACCGACCAGATGCACAGGCGCATTATAACTTGTAAATATTAAACAGCACAACATCCATTGCTGATATCACATTAAAGTGAGAGTAATATTTTATTTTATGGGCAATAATAATATTAACATTGATTAAGGTTTGGGGATAATATAAGAATAACAGAATGGCTTCAATCCAGACTGTAATAAAGATTCTTCACAGTGATAGGTGATGTGACTTATGTGACACAATGTGTATCTAAAAAGTATAACAAAAAATTAAAATCACAAAATTCCAATGAACAGGAATATTAGTACCAAACAGAATGAAAAAAAAAATAAAAATAGAAAGAAAGAAAAAAAAAAGAAGAGGGGGAACAAAAACCCGTTATCGGCACAACACCAGACCGCCGAGGGGTCGTCCTCACATGACAACCAACCTTTACTAGTGGTAAATACTTCCTCTGTAGAACTTTCCGAGACTGATTTAATGTATTACAGAAGAGATTATCATTTTGTCCAAATCTGAATACCGACTGGTTGGAATTAACTGTTTACGGGATATTTCTGTGATAATGAAGGGGATGGATAGAAATGTACAATCTACAAGTGAATTATCATTGAAGGCAGTGGGTCTGTCAGTACATTCCTGCCCCCACGTAAGCATAATGGTGTGGAGGCCTTTGTAGAAGTGGTAACACGAGAAATAGAGGGGCTACCTACCCAATCTGAACAGGATACAGCGAGGTGGTGAAATTTAAGTAAAAAAGAAACAGAAGTTTTGCATCAACTACAATGTAATAAAGACAATCAAGGCCGCCAATAAAGGCAGTAATGGACACCGCGCTCTACCTTGGTGAGATTGAGACACAATTGGCAGATAATTTAGTTTATCAGAAACTTGGTTGTGATCCTTTGCCTAGGATACAGGAACACATCAGGGTTATCGTTGACAGGGCATTTACAGATGGCCCCGGTATTGTATTGTTTGCCAAAAATTCATAAACATCTTCGGAACCCTCCCGATAGACCAATTGTCTCCGGGAGGGATTCCGTTTTTTCTCCTTTGGCCATTTAAGTTTTAAGAACACATGATATATCTGCAAGATCATATATACAGGATACAACAGATTCCATTAACAAACTTCAACAACTGGTGGACCCTAGTGGATGTCTTTTAGTATCCTTTCATGTAGTAAATTTTTACACATCAATTGATCACTCCAAGCGACTATGGGCTGTTGAAAATTGTTTTTAAGAACGGATTTGAGTGGGCCGGCGCATTCCTTTGTTCTGGACTTATTGGGGGTCATCCTCAGGAAGAACTATTTCCTGCTTGGGGATGACTTCTATGTCCAGAACAGAGGAACGGCCATGGGGTCCAATGTGACCCCAACTTATGCGAACATCTACCGTATTTTTCGCCGTATAAGACGCACTTTTGGGGGGGAAAAGTCGGTGCGTCTTATACGGCGAATACACCCCTATCGCGGCGGTCCCTGCGGCCATCAATGGCTGGGACCAGCAGCTAATACAGGACATCACCGATCGCGGTGATGCCCTGTATTAACCCTTCAGACGCGGCGATCAAAGCTGACCGCCGCATCTGAAGGGAAAGTGACACTAACCCGGCTGTTCAGTCGGGCTGTTCGGGACCGCCGCGATATCACCGCGGCGGTCCCGAACAGCCCGACTGAATAGCCGGGTTAGTGCTTACAGGACACCGGGTGGGACCTTACCTGCCTCCTCGGTGTCTTCTCCGTTCAGGGATCCCCTGTATGGCCGGCGCTCTCCTTCCTCGTCATCACCTCGTCGCGTACGTGCGTCGGTGTGCGTAACGACGTGACGGCGGCGACGGAGAGCGAGGATACCCGGCCGGCAGCAGAAACGTTCCAGAGCTACGGCGACACGGCAACAGCGATGGAGCGACATCCAGGGCAGCGGTGACGGGTCCGGAGCGGCGGGGACACGTGAGTATTACCTCCTATGCAGTGGTCTTCAATCTGCGGACCTCCAGATGTTGCAAAACTACAACTCCCAGCATGCCCGGACAGCCAACGGCTGTCCGGGCATGCTGGGAGCTGTAGTTTTGCAACATCTGGAGGTCCGCAGGTTGAAGACCACTATTGGGTTCAAAATCTTTATTTTTTCAGATTTTGCCCCTAAAAATTGGGTGCGTCTTATACGCAGGTGCGTCCTATAGGATGAAAAATACGGTATATGGCAGAATTTGAGGAACAATTTATTTATACATCTCGCTGGTTTGAATAAGTCGAGACATGGTTACGATATATTGATGACACATTTGTATTGTGGAAAGGTGCACGTGACCAATTGAATTCATTCTTTGAGGAATTAAATGGGATTTCTCCAGAATTACAATTTCCAATGGTGGCTTCAGACCATGCCATACACTTTTTGGACACGCTGGTTGAATTTGACGATTCCACACTGTCTATCGATTTATATGATAAAGAATCTGACAGGAACAGTATATTGGCCTATGATAGTTTCCATCCACGCTCTATGATTAAGTCTCTCCCATGGAGTCACCTCCTTCAGGTGAAACGTATCGTCTCGGATCCTGATAAGACTGGAACTAGGTTAAATGAAAATGTCTACTAAATTTAGACAAAGGGGTTACGCACAACAACTATTGGATAGTCACGGAACAAAATGGCCTCTGTGGATAGAAACACATTGTTACCACCTCATGTTAGGAAACAATCTGAGAGGATCCTGTTTGTATCAACCTTCAATGGAAACAGCTCAACATTATTTGTAAAAACTGGGGATTAGTAATTAAGACGTTAAACTTTAGAGAATTTCCACTTCAACCCAGCAAACAGTAGAGATACGAATACGGCACAAACAGCGGCAGCACGCAACCTTCGTGCGGGGTGCGGGTGTAAGTCATATCCAGGAAAAGCCATGATGAATCGCACTCACCGCTCCGGTATGGATATAGCCGGTTTAATCACAAATGCAAAGACGAGGTGCAGGGTCCAGTCATGGACAAGACGTAGCTACTTCCAATGAATGGGTGGCAGCTGTTGCGCGTGCGCACCGGCACCCTGAGGGTCTGAGGAAGCGTGCCTGTGCGCACGCGCAACAGCTGTCACCCATTCATTGGAAGTAGCTACGTCTTGTCCATGACTGGACCCTGCACCTCGTCTTTGCATTTGTGAATAAACCGGCTATATCCATACCGGAGCGGTGAGTGCGATTCATCATTTATTTTCCTAGATTTTCAATGATGTTGAGGTCAGGAGATTGTGAAGGCCATGGTAAAACCTTCAGTTTACGCCTCTTGTTGTAATCCCCGTGGATTTCGAGGTGTGTTTAGGATTATTAACCATTTGTAGAAGCCATCCTCTCTTTAACTTCAGCTTTTTCACAGATGGCATCAAGTTAGCATCCAAAATTAGCTGAAATGTTATTGGATCCATTTTTCCTTCTACTCGTGAGATGTTCCCTGTGTCACTGGCTGCAATACAACCCCAAAGCATGATTGATCCACCCCCATGCTTAACAGTTGGACAGAGGTTCTTTTCATTAAATTCTGTTCCCCTTCTTCTCCAATCGTACCTTTGCTCATTCTGGCCAAAAAGTTCAATTTTAACCTCATCGGTCCACAGAACTTGTTTCCAAAATGCATCAGGCTTGTCTATATGTTCATTTGCAAAGTTCAAACGCTGATTTTTGTGGTGAGGATGTAGAAGCGGTTTTCTTCTGATGACTCTTCCATGAAGACCATATTTGTACAAGTATATCTTTACAGAACAATGCCAACTACAGAGAGCAAACCTGACACAGTGCCCCCAGAACAATGGCAACTACAGAGAGCAAACCTGACACAGTGCCCACAGAACAATGCCAACTACAGAGAGCAAACCTGACACAGTGCCCCCAGAGCAATGCCAACTACAGAGAGCAAACCTGACACAGTGCCCCCAGAACAATGGCAACTACAGAGAGCAAACCTGACACAGTGCCCACAGAACAATGCCAACTACAGAGAGCAAACCTGACACAGTGCCCCCAGAACAATGCCAACTACAGAGCACAAACCTGACACAGTGCCCCCAGAACAATTCCAATTACAGAGCACACACCTGACACAGTGCCCCCAGAACAATGCCATCTACAGAGCACACACCTGACACAGTGCCCCAGAACAATGCCAACTACAGAGCACACACCTGACACAGTGCCCCCAGAACAATTCCAATTACAGAGCACACACCTGACACAGTGCCCCCAGAACAATGCCAACTACAGAGTATAAACCTGACACAGTGCCCCCAGAACAATACCAACTACAGAGCACACACCTGACACAGTGCCCCCAGAACAATGCCACCTACAGAGCACACACCTGACACAGTGCCCCCAGAACAATGCCAACTACAGAGAGCACACCTTACACAGTGCCCCCCAGAACAATTCCAATTACAGAGCACACACCTGACACAGTGCCCCCAGAACAATGCCATCTACAGAGCACACACCTGACACAGTGCCCCAGAACAATTCCAATTACAGAGCACACACCTGACACAGTGCCCCCAGAACAATGCCAACTACAGAGTATAAACCTGACACAGTGCCCCCAGAACAATACCAACTACAGAGCACACACCTGACACAGTGCCCCCAGAACAATGCCAACTACAGAGAGCACACCTTACACAGTGCCCCCCAGAACAATTCCAATTACAGAGCACACACCTGACACAGTGCCCCCAGAACAATGCCCTCTACAGAGCACACACCTGACACAGTGCCCCAGAACAATGCCAACTACAGAGCACACACCTGACACAGTGCCCCCAGAACAATTCCAATTACAGAGCACACACCTGACACAGTGCCCCCAGAACAATGCCAACTACAGAGTATAAACCTGACACAGTGCCCCCAGAACAATACCAACTACAGAGCACACACCTGACACAGTGCCCCCAGAACAATGCCCCTACAGAGCTCAGGGATCTTCATTGGTCAGTAATGATCAGTCACAGACCTGTTTATTGTTCACATTACAGATGTAGCAGAGCTGATCATAAAGACATCGCTCCCCTCCCCCGCTCCACGTGTCTCCAGGTAATAATAATGGGGGATGAGGAGCTGTCAGAAGACGTGTAATTTACATCCGCGCTGACAATCACGTCTCCACCGCCGTCATACGGTACTTATTATGGGGTGACAGATGAATTACCCACCGCCGCCCACCGCAGCACCCACCGCAGCCCCCACCGCAGCCTCCCCCACAGCACCCCCCACAGCACCCACCGCAGCACCCACCACAGCGCCTGACGGAGAAGAGAGAATTAACTCAATATAAGTAAGAACTTCTGTGATCCCCTCCTCTGCTGCCTGTCACTGAATAACCCCCCTCATACGCTGCCTGTCACTGAATAACCCCCCTCCTCCACTGCCTGTCACTGAATAACCCCCCTCATACGCTGCCTGTCACTGAATAACCCCCCTCCTCCACTGCCTGTCACTGAATAACCCCCCTCATACGCTGCCTGTCACTGAATAACCCCCCTCATACGCTGCCTGTCACTGAATAACCCCCCTCATACGCTGCCTGTCACTGAATAACCCCCCTCATACGCTGCCTGTCACTGAATAATCCCCCTCCTCCGGTGCCTATCACTGAATAACCCCCCTCATACGCTGCCTGTCACTCAATAACCCCCCTCCTCCGCTGCCTGTCACTGAATAACCCCCCTCATACGCTGCCTGTCACTGAATAACCCCCCTCATACGCTGCCTGGAACTGAATAACCCCCCTCATACGCTGCCTGTCACTGAATAACCCCCCTCATACGCTGCCTGTCACTGAATAACCCCCCTCATACGCTGCCTGTCACTGAATAACCCCCCTCATACGCTGCCTATAACTGAATAACCCTCCTCATACGCTGCCTGTCACTGAATAACCCCCCTCATACGCTGCCTGTCACTGAATAACCCCCCTCATACGCTGCCTATAACTGAATAACCCCCCTCATACGCTGCCTGTCACTGAATAACCCCCCTCATACGCTGCCTGTCACTGAATCACCCCCCTTCTCCTGACTGAAGGGGCCGCAGACCCCCTGTATACAGCATTGCCCCATGACTGGTGAGCCATGATGGTTCCCCTCCCCTTGGTTTCTGGTGGTCCTGGTCCCACTGTCCTAATTGCCATCCCGCTTCTCTCTCGCATTTATTGCCCCCCATCATTCCCCTGGTGTCCCGGAGGTTGTTGTCTGGTGGGAGGATGGATGCGGTCAGGAGGGGGAGGGTTGACTTGCTCATTCCTCAGCTCCCCTCTGGCCTCTGCTGTGGTGGTCCGCAGAGTCAAGCTGCCTGGTGGTCCATGTGGTGCACCGGTCCTCCTTTCCAGCTCAGTCCCAGTGTTTCTACTGCCTGTTCTATTGGTTTCGGACACCGTTCACGTGATGTGGCTCCTCCTCACTTCACAGTATTTCCCGCCCTCCTCTCCTCAGCTCCTACCATGGGCGCACAGGCTCCTCCCCTGAGGACCCCGACATCCCCTCTGCCCAGCTGCCTGCGCCCAGCCAGTCCTCTTCTCTTCCCTGACCCACCAAAAGTCCCAAACGTGAGAGAAGTTGTGTCACTGCCCCCTGTGGCCGGTGCCTTGGGTCAGTCTACTGAGAACGCCTTTCTCCTTCTGTTCCTCCAGCCCTGAGGTGGGCCAGGTCTCCCATGAGGGGGTGTAGACACTGGTCTAAGCGCTCCTTACGTTGTTCCCGTTCTGCAATCATAGCCGGCACTCTCGGTCCTCCCGGGGGCGATCCCCTTCCCCATCCTTGTGTCTTCCAGCCTCCAGTTCATCGCACGGTGGTTCCGGTTGCTGCCACAGAAGATGGGCGCGGGCTGTAGCCATGAGCACGGCTGTGACCCCCGTCCCTCGTGGTGCTGGTGTTCCTCCCATTGTGGTTCCTTCTGCTTTCTCTTCAGTAGTTGGTGAGTCTACCTAGTCAGGGGCTTGGGGAGAGAGCATGCGCAAGGAGGCTTATATATAGGGTGATGGATGATATATGGGCGCTGTAGAACATAGGCGGAGTGATGGGCCCCAACAGTGTCCAACGGGCTACAAGCCTCTAGTTCGCTGAGTTGTGTTATGGGCCAGATGCTGTTCATCTACCGGGATATGATCTTCTCATGGTGGCACCACCTGGTGGGGTTATGACGAGGAGTTCCGGTGGCGTCTGACTCTGCAACGTGATATATACTGGGTTTTAAGGCCACTGATTTGTGGCTCAGACTGATGTTGTCCCCGTCCCCTTTCCAGTCGGGCCGCTGTTGTGGATTGAGTGCTCAGGCCGGGGGCAGTGACTGCCGATCCACCACCTCCCCCCTGTGAGGGCACAGATCACTGCCGATCCACCACCTCCCCCCTGTGAGGACACAGATCACTGCCGATCCACCACCTCCCCCCTGTGAGGGCACAGATCACTGCCGATCCACCACCTCCCCCCTGTGAGGGCACAGATCACTACCTATCCACCACCTCCCCCCTCTGAGGGCACAGATCACTGCCTATCCACCACCTCCCCCCTCTGAGGACACAGATCACTGCCGATCCACCACCTCCCCCCTGTGAGGGCACAGATCACTGCCGATCCACCACCTCCCCCCTCTGAGGGCACAGATCACTGCCGATCCACCACCTCCCCCCTGTGAGGGCACAGATCACTGCCGATCCACCACCTCCCCCTCTGAGGGCACAGATCACTGCCGATCCACCACCTCCCCCCTGTGAGGGCACAGATCACTGCCGATCCACCACCTCCCCCCTCTGAGGGCACAGATCACTGCCGATCCACCACCTCCCCCCTCTGAGGACACAGATCACTGCCGATCCACCACCTCCCCCCTCTGAGGACACAGATCACTGCCGATCCACCACCTCCCCCCTGTGAGGGCACAGATCACTGCCGATCCACCACCTCCCCCCTCTGAGGGCACAGATCACTGCCGATCCACCACCTCCCCCCTGTGAGGGCACAGATCACTGCCGATCCACCACCTCCCCCCTCTGAGGGCACAGATCACTGCCGATCCACCACCTCCCCCCTGTGAGGGCACAGATCACTGCCTATCCACCACCTCCCCCCTGTGAGGGCACAGATCACTGCCGATCCACCACCTCCCCCCTGTGAGGGCACAGATCACTGCCGATCCACCACCTCCCCCCTGTGAGGGCACAGATCACTGCCTATCCACCACCTCCCACCTCTGAGGGCACAGATCACTGCCGATCCACCACCTCCCCCCTCTGAGGGCAGAGATCACTGCCTATCCACCACCTCCCACCTCTGAGGGCACAGATCACTGCCGATCCACCACCTCCCCCCTGTGAGGGCACAGATCACTGCCTATCCACCACCTCCCCCCTGTGAGGGCACAGATCACTGCCTATCCACCACCTCCCCCCTCTGAGGACACAGATCACTGCCGATCCACCACCTCCCCCCTGTGAGGACACAGATACCTGCCGATCCACCACCTCCCCCCGGTGAGGGCACAGATCACTGCCGATCCACCACCTCCCCCCTCTGAGGGCACAGATCACTTCCGATCCACCACCTCCCCCCTCTGAGGGCACAGATCACTGCCGATCCACCATATCCCCCCTCTGAGGGCACAGATCACTGCCTATCCACCACCTCCCCCCGGTGAGGGCACAGATCACTGCCTATCCACCACCTCCCCCCTCTGAGGGCACAGATCACTGCCGATCCACCATCTCCCCCCTCTGAGGACACAGATACCTGCCGATCCACCACCTCCCCCCGGTGAGGGCACAGATCACTGCCGATCCACCACCTCCCCCCTCTGAGGGCACAGATCACTTCCGATCCACCACCTCCCCCCTCTGAGGGCACAGATCACTGCCGATCCACCATCTCCCCCCTCTGAGGGCACAGATCACTGCCTATCCACCACCTCCCCCCTCTGAGGGCACAGATCACTGCCTATCCACCACCTCCCCCCTCTGAGGGCACAGATCACTGCCGATCCACCACCTCCCCCCTGTGAGGACACAGATAACTGCCCCTCCACCATCTCCCCCCTCTGAGGGCACAGATCACTGCCTATCCACCATCTCCCCCCTCTGAGGGCACAGATCACTGCCGATCCACCACCTCCCCCCTGTGAGGACACAGATCACTGCCCCTCCACCATCTCCCCCCTCTGAGGGCACAGATCACTGCCGATCCACCACCTCCCCCCTGTGAGGACACAGATCACTGCCCCTCCACCACCTCCCCCCTCATAGGGCACAGATCACTACCGATCCACCATCTCCCCCCTCTGAGGGCACACATCACTGCCGCACCAAACCACATGGGCCATGTTCCTACGGCCGGTCTCTTGCCCAGGTGTCGGAGCACTCTATTCCCCTCCTAAGTACCAGGAGGTGCCATTACATGTTTCCTTCCCCAGAGGTGGAGGTGAGGATCTCCCTGGTCTCCTACCTCCCAAACAGGTTGAGGATAACCCTGAGAATAACCCTGAGGATAACCCTGAAGATAACCCCGAGGATAACCCTGAAGATAACCACGAGGATAACCCTGAAGATAACATCATGGATAACCCTGAAGATAACCCCGAGGATAACCCTGAAGATAACCTGGAGGATAACCCTGAAGATAACCCCGAGGATAACCCTGAAGATAACAACGAGCATAACCCCAAAAATAACCCAGAGAATAACCATGAGAATAACCCCAAGGATAACCCTGAAGATAACATCATGGATAACCCTAATGATAACCCCTAGGATAACTCTGAAGATAACCCGGAGGATAACCCTGAAGATAACCTCGAGGATAACCCTGAAGATAACCCCGAGGATAACCTTGAAGATAACCCCGAGGATAACCTTGAAGATAACCCCGAGGATAACCCTGAAGGAAACAACGAGAATAACCCCAAAAATAACCCCGAGAATAACCATGAGAATAACCCCAAGGATAACCCTGAAGATAACATCATGGATAACCCTGAAGATAACCCCGAGGATAACCTTGAAGATAACCACGAGGATAACCCTGAAGATAACATCATGGATAACCCTGAAGATAACCCTGAGGATAACCTTGAAGATAACCCCGAGGATAACCTTGAAGATAACCCCGAGGATAACCTTGAAGATAACCCCGAGGATAACCTTGAAGATAACCCCGAGGATAACCCTGAAGGAAACAACGAGAATAACCCCAAAAATAACCCCGAGAATAACCATGAGAATAACCCCAAGGATAACCCTGAAGATAACATCATGGATAACCCTGAAGATAACCCCGAGGATAACCTTGAAGATAACCACGAGGATAACCCTGAAGATAACATCATGGATAACCCTGAAGATAACCCCGAGGATAACCCTGAAGATAACCCAGAGGATAACCCCGAGGATAACCCCGAGGATAACCCTGAAGATAACATCATGGATAACCCCGAGGATAACCCTGAAGATAACATCATGGATAACCCCGAGGATAACCCTGAAGATAACCCCGGGGATAGCCCTGAAGATAACCCCGAGGATAACCCCAAGAATAACAACAAAAATAACCCAAAGAATAAACCTGAGAATAACCCTGCAACACACTTTCCCTTCTGATTTGCAGAATCCCACCCATACTGTCCTCCTCCAGACCCCTCTGTCCTTTTTCAGACTCCTCTGCCCCCTAGCCAGACTGTTCTGCTGTTACATCATGTCTTATCCTCCAGAGCTGCACTCACTATTCTGCTGTTACATCATGTCTTATCCTCCAGAGCTGCACTCACTATTCTGCTGTTACATCCTGTCTTATCCTCCAGAGCTGCACTCACTATTCTGCTGTTACATCATGTCTTATCCTCCAGAGCTGCACTCACTATTCTGCTGTTACATCATGTCTTATCCTCCAGAGCTGCACTCACTATTCTGCTGTTACATCCTGTCTTATCCTCCAGAGCTGCACTCACTATTCTGCTGTTACATCATGTCTTATCCTCCAGAGCTGCACTCACTATTCTGCTGTTACATCAAGTCTTATCCTACAGAGCTGCACTCACTATTCTGCTGTTACATCATGTCTTATCATCCAGAGCTGCACTCACTGTTCTGCTGTTACATCATGTCTTATCCACCAGAGCTGCACTCACTGTTCTGCTGTTACATCATGTCTTATCCTCCAGAGCTGCACTCACTATTCTGCTGTTACATCATGTCTAATACTCCTGAGGTGCACTCACTAATCTGCTGTTACATCATGCCTAATCCTCCTAAGGTGCACTCACTATTCTGCTGTTACATCATGCCTAATCCTCCTGAGGTGCACTCACTATTCTGCTGTTACATCATGTCTTATCCTCTAGAGCTGCACTCACTATTCTGCTGTTACATCATGACTTATCCTCCAGAGCTGCACTCACTATTCTGCTGTTACATCCTGTCTTATCCTCCAGAGCTGCACTCACTATTCTGCTGTTACATCAGGTCTTATCCTCCAGAGCTGCACTCACTATTCTGCTGTTACATCATGTCTTATCCTCCAGAGGTGCGCTCACTATTCTGCTGTTACATCATGTCTAATCCTCTTTAACTGCACTCACTATTCTGCTGTAACATCATGTCTTATCCTCCACAGCTGCACTCACTATTCTGCTATTACATCATGTTTTATCCTCCAGAGCTGCACTCACTATTCGGCTGTTACATCATGTCTTATCTTCCAGAGTTGCTCTTACTATTCTGCTGTTACATCATGTCTTATCCTCCAGAGCTGCACTCACTATTCTGCTGTTATATCATGTCTTATCCTCCAGAGCTGCACTCACTATTCTGCTGTTACATCATGTCTTATCCTGCAGAGCTGCACTCACTATTCTGCTGTTACATCATGTCTTATCCTCCAGAGCTGCACTCACTATTCTGCTGTTACATCATGTCTTATCCTCCAAAGCTGCACTCACTATTCTGCTGTTACATCATGTCTTATCCTCCAGAGCTGCACTCACTATTCTGCTGTTACATCATGTCTTATCCTCCTGAGCGGCACTCACTATTCTGCTGTTGCATCATGTCTTATCCTTCAGAGCTGCACTCACTATTCTGCTGTTACATCATGTCTTATCCTCCAGAGCTGCACTCACTATTCTGCTGTTACATCACGTCTTATCCTCCAGAGCTGCACTCACTATTCTGCTGTTACATCAAGTCTAATCCTCTGGAACTGCACTCACTATTCTGCTGTAATATCATGTCTTATCCTCCACAGCTGCACTCACTATTCTGCTGTTACATCATGTTTTATCCTCCAGAGCTGCACTCAATATTCTGCTGTTACATCACGTCTTATCTTCCAGAGTTGCTCTTACTATTCTGCTGTTACATCATATCTTATCCTCCAGAGCTGCACTCACTATTCTGCTGTTACATCATGTCTTATCCTCCAGAGCTGCACTCACCATTCTTCTGTTACATCATGTCTTATCCCCCAGAGCTGCACTCACTATTCTGCTGTTACACCATGTCTTATCCTCCAGAGCTGCACTCACAATTCTGCTGTTACATCATGTCTTATTCTCCGGAGCTGCACTCACTATTCTGCTGTTACACCATGTCTTATCCTTCAGAGCTGCGCTCACTATTCTGCTGTTACATCATGTCTTATCCCCCAGAGCTGCACTCACTATTCTGCTGTTACATCATGTTTTATCCTTCAGAGCTGCGCTCACTATTCTGCTGTTACACACTGCTTTTGTCTGTCATGCAGTTATTTTTAGTGAATGCCATGAAGACGTCAGACATACAGGACGGATGAAGCAGAGCCGAGTGTGCGGTGCGCTAATCAGTGGCGGCAGCGACATTCCGATCCCCACTGACTATTAGGATTCATTTGTAAATGGAAAGTGAAGCAAAGAGATGGTCCCCGGGCGCCCGGTCTCCATGGTGACGTCTGGTATCTGCTTTGATATATTTTACTTTACACTAATTGCCGGCACTATGCAAGTGGTAAATTACAGCTCAGAACATTCAAGATGAGAAAGGGTTAAAGAAGAAAAACTATTAACCTGTTCAGTGCTGTGCAGGAAAAATACCACAAATATCAGGAGCGATATCCTCCAGAATGTCCATCTCGTGTCCTCTACAATGTCCCATCTCGTGTCCTCTACAATGTCCCATCTCGTGTTCCTCTACAATGTCCCATCTCGTGTCCTCTACAATGTCCCATCTCGTGTCCTCTACAATGTCCCATCTCGTGTCCTCTACAATGTCCCATCTCGTGTTCCTCTACAATGTCCCATCTTGTGTTCTCTACAATGTCCCATCTCGTGTTCCTCTACAATGTCCCATCTTGTGTCCTCTACAATGTCCCATCTCGTGTCCTCTACAATGTCCCATCTTGTGTCCTCTACAATGTCCCATTTTGTGTCCTCTACAATGTCCCATCTCGTGTTCTCCACAATGTCCCATCTTCGTGTCCTCTACAATGTCCCATCTTGTGTCCTCTACAATGTCCCATCTCGTGTCCACTACAATGTCCCATCTCGTGTCCTCTACAATGTCCCATCTCGTGTTCCTCTACAATGTCCCATCTCGTGTTCCTCTACAATGTCCCATCTCGTGTCCTCTACAATGTCCCATCTCGTGTTCCTCTACAATGTCCCATCTCGTGTTCCTCTACAATGTCCCATCTCGTGTCCTCTACAATGTCCCATCTCGTGTCCTCTACAATGTCCCATCTCGTGTCCTCTACAATGTCCCATCTCGTGTCCTCTACAATGTCCCATCTCGTGTCCTCTACAATGTCCCATCTCGTGTTCCTCTACAATGTCCCATCTTGTGTTCTCTACAATGTCCCATCTTGTGTCCTCTACAATGTCCCATCTCGTGTCCTCTACAATGTCCCATCTCGTGTCCTCTACAATGTCCCATCTCGTGTCCTCTACAATGTCCCATCTCGTGTTCCTCTACAATGTCCCATCTTGTGTTCTCTACAATGTCCCATCTTGTGTCCTCTACAATGTCCCATCTCGTGTCCTCTACAATGTCCCATCTTGTGTCCTCTACAATGTCCCATTTTGTGTCCTCTACAATGTCCCATCTCGTGTTCTCCACAATGTCCCATCTTCGTGTCCTCTACAATGTCCCATCTCGTGTCCTCTACAATGTCCCATCTCGTGTTCTCCACAATGTCCCATCTTGTGTCCTCTACAATGTCTCATCTCGTGTCCTCTACCATGTCCCATCTCGTGTCCACTACAATGTCCCATCTCGTGTCCTCTACAATGTCCCATCTCGTGTTCCTCTACAATGTCCCATCTCGTGTTCCTCTACAATGTCCCATCTCGTGTCCTCTACAATGTCCCATCTCGTGTCCTCTACAATGTCCCATCTCGTGTCCTCTACAATGTCCCATCTCTTGTTCCTCTACAATGTCCCATCTCGTGTCCACTACAATGTCCCATCTTGTGTCCTCTACAATGTCCCATCTCTTGTTCCTCTACAATGTCCCATTTGTATCCTCTACAATGTCCCATCTCGTGTCCTCTACAATGTCCCATCTCGTGTCCTCTACAATGTCCCATCTCGTGTCCTCTACAATGTCCCATCTCGTGTCCTCTACAATGTCCCATCTCTTGTTCCTCTACAATGTCCCATTTGTATCCTCTACAATGTCCCATCTCGTGTCCTCTACAATGTCCCACCTCGTGTCCTCTACAATGTCCCCTCTCGTGTCCTCTACCATGTCCCATCTCGTGTCCTCTACAATGTCCCATCTCGTGTCCTCTACAATGTCCCATCTCGTGTTCCTCTACAATGTCCCATCACGTGTTCCTCTACAATGTCCCATCTCGTGTCCTCTACAATGTCCCATCTCGTGTCCTCTACAATGTCCCATCTCGTGTCCTCTACAATGTCCCATCTCGTGTCCTCTACAATGTCCCATCTCGTGTCCTCTACAATGTCCCATCTCGTGTCCTCTACAATGTCCCATCTCGTGTCCCTCTACAATGTCCCATCTCGTGTCCCTCTACAATGTCCCATCTCGTGTCCTCTACAATGTCCCATCTCGTGTCCTCTACAATGTCCCATCTTGTGTCCTCTACAATGTCCCATCTCGTGTCCTCTACAATGTCCCATCTCGTGTCCTCTACAATGTCCCATCTCGTGTCCTCTACAATGTCCCATCTCGTGTCCTCTACAATGTCCCATCTCGTGTCCTCTACAATGTCCCATCTCGTGTTCCTCTACAATGTCCCATCTCGTGTCCCTCTACAATGTCCCATCTCGTGTCCCTCTACAATGTCCCATCTCGTGTCCCTCTACAATGTCCCATCTCGTGTCCTCTACAATGTCCCATCTCGTGTCCTCTACAAAGTCCCATCTCGTGTTCCTCTACAATGTCCCATCTTGTGTCCTTTACAATGTCCATCTCGTGTCCTCTACAATGTCCCATCTTATGTCCTCTACAATGTTCCATCTTGTGTCCTCTACAATGTCCCATCTTATGTCGTCTACAATGTCCCATTTGTATCCTCTACAATGTCCCATCTTGTGTCCTTTACAATGTCCATCTCGGGTCCTCTACAATGTCCCATCTTATGTCCTCTACAATGTTCCATCTTGTGTCCTCTACAATGTCCCATCTCGTGTCCTCTACAATGTCCCATTTGTATCCTCTACAATGTCCCATCTTGTGTCCTCTACAATGTCCCATCTCGTGTCCTCTACAATGTCCCATCTCGTGTCCTCTACAATGTCCCATCTTGTGTTCCTCTACAATATCCCATCTCGTGTCCTCTACAATGTCCCATCTCGTGTCCTCTACAATGCCCCATCTCGTGTCCTCTACAATGTCCCATCTTGTGTTTCTCTACAATGTCCCATCTTGTGTTTCTCTACAATGTCCCATCTCGTGTCCTCTACAATGCCCCATCTCGTGTCCTCTACAATGTCCCATCTTGTGTCCTCTACAATGTCCCATCTTGTGTCCTCTACAATGTCCCATCTCGTTTTCCTCTACAATGTCCCATTTCATTTCCTCTACAATGTCCCATCTCGCGTCCTCTAAAATGTCCCATCTCGTGTTCTCTACAATGTCCCATCTCGTGTCCTCTACAATGTCCCATCTCGTGTCCTCTACAATGTCCCATCTCGTGTCCTCTACAATGTCCCATCTCGTGTTCCTCTACAATGTCCCATCTCGTGTTCCTCTACAATGTCCCATCTCGTGTCCTCTACAATGTCCCATCTCGTGTCCTCTACAATGTCCCATCTCGTGTCCTCTACAAAGTCCCATCTCGTGTTCCTCTACAATGTCCCATCTTGTGTCCTTTACAATGTCCATCTTGTGTCCTCTACAATGTCCCATCTTATGTCCTCTACAAGGTCCCATTTATATCCTCTACAATGTCCCATCTCGTGTCCTCTACAATGTCCCATCTCGTGTCCTCTACAATGTCCCATCTCGTGTCCTCTACAATGTCCCATCTTGTGTCCTCTACAATGTCCCATCTCGTGTCCTCTACAATGTCCCATCTCGTGTTCCTCTACAATGTCCCATCTCGTGTCCTCTACAATGTCCCATCTCGTGTCCTCTACAAAGTCCCATCTCGTGTTCCTCTACAATGTCCCATCTTGTGTCCTTTACAATGTCCATCTTGTGTCCTCTACAATGTCCCATCTTATGTCCTCTACAATGTCCCATTTATATCCTCTACAATGTCCCATCTCGTGTCCTCTACAATGTCCCATCTCGTGTCCTCTACAATGTCCCATCTCGTGTCCTCTACAATGTCCCATCTCGTGTCCTCTACAATGTCCCATCTCGTGTTCCTCTACAATGTCCCATCTCGTGTTCCTCTACAATGTCCCATCTCGTGTCCTCTACAATGTCCCATCTCGTGTCCTCTACAATGTCCCATCTCGTGTCCTCTACAATGTCCCATCTCGTGTCCTCTACAATGTCCCATCTCGTGTCCTCTACAATGTCCCATCTCGTGTCCCTCTACAATGTCACATCTCGTGTCCCTCTACAATGTCCCATCTCGTGTCCCTCTACAATGTCCCATCTCGTGTCCTCTACAATGTCCCATCTCGTGTCCTCTACAAAGTCCCATCTCGTGTTCCTCTACAATGTCCCATCTTGTGTCCTCTACAATGTTCCATCTTGTGTCCTCTACAATGTCCCATCTTATGTCGTCTACAATGTCCCATTTGTATCCTCTACAATGTCCCATCTTGTGTCCTTTACAATGTCCATCTCGGGTCCTCTACAATGTCCCATCTTATGTCCTCTACAATGTTCCATCTTGTGTCCTCTACAATGTCCCATTTCGTGTCCTCTACAATGTCCCATTTGTATCCTCTACAATGTCCCATCTTGTGTCCTCTACAATGTCCCATCTCGTGTCCTCTACAATGTCCCATCTCGTGTCCTCTACAATGTCCCATCTTGTGTTCCTCTACAATATCCCATCTCGTGTCCTCTACAATGTCCCATCTTGTGTTTCTCTACAATGTCCCATCTTGTGTCCTCTACAATGTCCCATCTTGTGTCCTCTACAATGTCCCATCTCGTTTTCCTCTACAATGTCCCATCTCATTTCCTCTACAATGTCCCATCTCGTGTTCTCTACAATGTCCCATCTCGTGTCCTCTACAATGTCCCATCTGGTGTCCTCTACAATGTCCCATCTCGTGTCCTCTACAATGTCCCATCTCGTGTTCCTCTACAATGTCCCATCTCGTGTTCCTCTACAATGTCCCATCTCGTGTCCTCTACAATGTCCCATCTCGTGTCCTCTACAATGTCCCATCTCGTGTTCCTCTACAATGTCCCATCTTGTGTCCTTTTCAATGTCCATCTTGTGTCCTCTACAATGTCCCATCTTATGTCCTCTACAATGTCCCATTTATATCCTCTACAATGTCCCATCTCGTGTCCTCTACAATGTCCCATCTCGTGTCCTCTACAATGTCCCATCTTGTATCCTCTATAATGTCCCATTTGTGTCCTCTACAATGTCCCATTTATATCCTCTACAATGTCCCATCTCGTGTCCTCTACAATGTCCCATCTCGTGTCCTCTACAATGTCCCATCTTGTATCCTCTATAATGTCCCATTTGTGTCCTCTACAATGTCCCATTTGTGTCCTCTACAATGTCCCATTTGTGTTCCTCTACAATGTCCCATCTCGTGTCCTCTACAATGTCCCATCTTGTATCCTCTACAATGTCCCATCTTGTGTCCTCTACAATGTCCCATCTTGTGTCCTCTACAATGTCCCATTTGTATCCTTTACAATGTCCCATCTTGTGTCCTCTACAATGCCCCATCTCGTGTCCTCTACAATGTCCCATTTGTATCCTCTACAATGTCCCATCTTGTGTCCTCTACAATGTCCCATCTCGTGTCCTCTACAATGTCCCATCTCGTGTCCTCTACAATGTCCCATCTTGTGTTCCGCTACAATATCCCATCTCGTGTCCTCTAAAATGTCCCATCTTGTGTTTCTCTACAATGTCCCATCTTGTGTCCTCTACAATGTCCCATATCGTTTTCCTCTACAATGTCCCATCTCATTTCCTCTACAATGTCCCATCTCGCGTCCTCTACAATGTCCCATCTTGTGTTGCTCTACAATGTCCCATCTCGTGTCCTCTACAATGTCCCATCTCATGTCCTCTACACTGTCCCATCTTGTGTCCTCTACAATGTCCCATCTCGTGTCCTCTACAATGTCCCATCTCGTGTCCTCTACAATATCCCATCTTGTGTCCTCTACAATGTCCCATCTTGTGTTTCTCTACAATGTCCAATCTTGTGTCCTCTACAATGTCCCATCTTGTGTCCTCTACAATGTCCCATCTCGTTTTCCTCTACAATGTCCCATCTCATGTCCTCTACAATGTCCCATTTGTGTCCTCTACAATGTCCCATCTTGTGTCCTCTACAATGTACCATCTTATGTCCTCTACAATGTCCCATCTTGTGTTCCTCTTCAATGTTCCATCTTATGTCTTCTACAATTTCCCTTTTGTGTTCTCTACAAAGTCCCATCTCATGTCCTCTACAGTGTCCCATCTTGTGTCCTCTACAATGTACCATCTTATGTCCTCTACAATGTCCCATCTTGTGTCCTCTACAATGTCCCATCTCGTGTTCCTCTGCAATGTCCCATCTCGTGTCCTCTACAATGTCCCATCTCGTGTCCTCTACAATGTCCCATTTGTGTGCTCTACAATTTCCCATCTTGTTTCCTCTACAATGTCCCATTTTTGTTCTCTACAATGGCAGATCTTGTGTCCTCTACAATGTCCCATCTCGTGTCCTCTACAACGTCCCATCTTGTGTTCCTGTTACGCCGAGCGCTCCGGGTCCCCGCTCCTCCCCGGAGCGCTCGCTACACTCTCCCCGCTGCAGCGCTCCGGTCAGATCCACTGACCCGGGGCGCTGCGATTCCGCTTCCAGCCGGGATGCGATTCGCGATGCGGGTAGCGCCCGCTCGCGATGCGCATCCCGGCTCCCGTACCTGACTCGCTCTCCCTCGGTCCTGTCCCGGCGCGCGCGGCCCCGCTCCCTAGGGCGCGCGCGCGCCGGGTCTTTGCGATTTAAAGGGCCACTGCGCCGCTGATTGGCGCAGTGATTCCAATTAGTGTGTTCACCTGTGCACTTCCCTATATCACCTCACTTCCCCTGCACTCCCTTGCCGGATCTTGTTGCCATCGTGCCAGTGAAAGCGTTTCCTTGTGTGTTCCTAGCCTGTGTTCCAGACCTCCTGCCGTTGCCCCTGACTACGATCCTTGCTGCCTGCCCCGACCTTCTGCTACGTCCGACCTTGCTTCTGTCTACTCCCTTGTACCGCGCCTATCTTCAGCAGCCAGAGAGGTGAGCCGTTGCTAGTGGATACGACCTGGTCACTACCGCCGCAGCAAGACCATCCCGCTTTGCGGCGGGCTCTGGTGAAAACCAGTAGTGACTTAGAACCGATCCACTAGCACGGTCCACGCCAATCCCTCTCTGGCACAGAGGATCCACTACCTGCCAGCCGGCATCGTGACAGTTCCTCTTTAATTTCCCATCTCGTGTTCCTCTACAATGTCCCATCTCATGTCCTCTACAATGTCCCATTTGTGTTCTCTACAATGTCCCATCTCGTGTTCTCTACAATGTCCCATCTTATGTCCTCTACAAAGTCCCATTTATATCCTCTACAATGTCCCATCTCGTGTCCTCTACAATGTCCCATCTCGTGTCCTCTACAATGTCCCATCTCGTGTCCTCTACAATGTCCCATCTCGTGTCCTCTACAATGTCCCATCTCGTGTCCTCTACAATGTCCCATCTCGTGTCCTCTACAATGTCCCATCTCGTGTTCCTCTACAATGTCCCATCTCGTGTTCCTCTACAATGTCCCATCTCGTGTCCTCTACAATGTCCCATCTCGTGTCCTCTACAATGTCCCATCTCGTGTCCTCTACAATGTCCCATCTCGTGTCCTCTACAATGTCCCATCTCGTGTCCTCTACAATGTCCCATCTCGTGTCCCTCTACAATGTCCCATCTCGTGTCCCTCTACAATGTCCCATCTCGTGTCCCTCTACAATGTCCCATCTCGTGTCCTCTACAATGTCCCATCTCGTGTCCTCTACAAAGTCCCATCTCGTGTTCCTCTACAATGTCCCATCTTGTGTCCTTTACAATGTCCATCTCGTGTCCTCTACAATGTCCCATCTTATGTCCTCTACAATGTTCCATCTTGTGTCCTCTACAATGTCCCATCTTATGTCGTCTACAATGTCCCATTTGTATCCTCTACAATGTCCCATTTATATCCTCTACAATGTCCCATCTCGTGTCCTCTACAATGTCCCATTTCGTGTCCTCTACAATGTCCCATTTATATCCTCTACAATGTCCCATCTCGTGTCCTCTACAATGTCCCATCTCGTGTCCTCTACAATGTCCCATCTTGTATCCTCTATAATGTCCCATTTGTGTCCTCTACAATGTCCCATTTGTGTCCTCTACAATGTCCCATCTTGTGTTCCTCTACAATGTCCCATTTATATCCTCTACAATGTCCCATCTCGTGTCCTCTACAATGTCCCATCTCGTGTCCTCTACAATGTCCCATCTTGTATCCTCTATAATGTCCCATTTGTGTCCTCTACAATGTCCCATTTGTGTCCTCTACAATGTCCCATTTGTGTTCCTCTACAATGTCCCATCTCGTGTCCTCTACAATGTCCCATCTTGTATCCTCTACAATGTCCCATCTTGTGTCCTCTACAATGTCCCATCTTGTGTCCTCTACAATGTCCCATTTGTATCCTCTACAATGTCCCATCTTGTGTCCTCTACAATGCCCCATCTCGTGTCCTCTACAATGTCCCATTTGTATCCTCTACAATGTCCCATCTTGTGTCCTCTACAATGTCCCATCTCGTGTCCTCTACAATGTCCCATCTCGTGTCCTCTACAATGTCCCATCTTGTGTTCCGCTACAATATCCCATTTCGTGTCCTCTAAAATGTCCCATCTTGTGTTTCTCTACAATGTCCCATCTTGTGTCCTCTACAATGTCCCATATCGTTTTCCTCTACAATGTCCCATCTCATTTCCTCTACAATGTCCCATCTCGCGTCCTCTACAATGTCCCATCTTGTGTTCCTCTACAATGTCCCATCTCGTGTCCTCTACAATGTCCCATCTCGTGTCCTCTACACTGTCCCATCTTGTGTCCTCTACAATGTCCCATCTCGTGTCCTCTACAATGTCCCATCTCGTGTCCTCTACAATATCCCATCTCGTGTCCTCTACAATGTCCCATCTTGTGTTTCTCTACAATGTCCAATCTTGTGTCCTCTACAATGTCCCATCTTGTGTCCTCTACAATGTCCCATCTCGTTTTCCTCTACAATGTCCCATCTCATGTCCTCTACAATGTCCCATCTTGTGTCCTCTACAATGTCCCATCTCATGTCCTCTACAATGTCCCATTTGTGTCCTCTACAATGTCCCATCTCGTTTTCCTCTACAATGTCCCATCTCATGTCCTCTACAATGTCCCATTTGTGTCCTCTACAATGTCCCATCTTGTGTTCTCTACAATGTACCATCTTATGTCCTCTACAATGTCCCATCTTGTGTTCCTCTTCAATGTCCCATCTTATGTCTTCTACAATTTCCCTTTTGTGTTCTCTACAAAGTCCCATCTCATGTCCTCTACAATGTCCCATCTTGTGTCCTCTACAATGTACCATCTTATGTCCTCTACAATGTCCCATCTTGTGTCCTCTACAATGTCCCATCTCGTGTTCCTCTGCAATGTCCCATCTCGTGTTCTCTACAATGTCCCATCTCGTGTCCTCTACAATGTCCCATTTGTGTGCTCTACAATTTCCCATCTTGTTTCCTCTACAATGTCCCATCTCGTGTCCTCCACAATGTCCCATCTCGTGTCCTCTACAACGTCCCATCTTGTGTTCCTCTTTAATTTCCCATCTCGTGTTCCTCTACAATGTCCCATCTCATGTCCTCTACAATGTCCCATTTGTGTTCTCTACAATGTCCCATCTCGTGTCCTCTACAATGTCCCATCTTATGTCCTCTACAAAGTCCCATTTATATCCTCTACAATGTCCCATCTCGTGTCCTCTACAATGTCCCATCTCGTGTCCTCTACAATGTCCCATCTCGTGTCCTCTACAATGTCCCATCTCGTGTCCTCTACAATGTCCCATCTCGTGTCCTCTACAATGTCCCATCTCGTGTCCTCTACAATGTCCCATCTCGTGTTCCTCTACAATGTCCCATCTCGTGTTCCTCTACAATGTCCCATCTCGTGTCCTCTACAATGTCCCATCTCGTGTCCTCTACAATGTCCCATCTCGTGTCCTCTACAATGTCCCATCTCGTGTCCTCTACAATGTCCCATCTCGTGTCCCTCTACAATGTCCCATCTCGTGTCCCTCTACAATGTCCCATCTCGTGTCCCTCTACAATGTCCCATCTCGTGTCCCTCTACAATGTCCCATCTCGTGTCCTCTACAATGTCCCATCTCGTGTCCTCTACAAAGTCCCATCTCGTGTTCCTCTACAATGTCCCATCTTGTGTCCTTTACAATGTCCATCTCGTGTCCTCTACAATGTCCCATCTTATGTCCTCTACAATGTTCCTGTTACGCCTAGCGCTCCGGGTCCCCGCTCCTCCCCGGAGCGCTCACGGCGTCCTTCTCCCTGCTGCTCCCCGGTCAGCGCTGACCGGGAGCGCTGCTCTGCCATGGCCGTTGGGGATGCGATTCGCACAGCGGGACGCGCCCGCTTGCGAGTCGCATCCCAGGTCACTTACCCGTTCCCGTCTCCTGCGGTCATGTGCTGGCGCGCGCGGCTCCGCTCTCTAGGGCGCGCGCGCGCCAGCTCCCTGAGACTTAAAGGGCCAGTGCACCAATGATTGGTGCCTGGCCCAATTAGCTTAATTGGTTCCCACCTGTTCCCTGCTTATATCTAGTCTCCTCCCTTGCACTCCCTTGCCGGATCTTGTTGCCTTAGTGCCAGTGAAAGCGTTCTTGTGTGTTTATACCCTGTGTACCAGAACTATTGCTATCTCCCCTGACTACGAACCTTGCCGCCTGCCCCCGACCTTCTGCTACGTCCGACTTTGCTTCTGCCTACTCCCTTGTACCTCGCCTATCTTCAGCAGCCAGAGAGGTGCCGTTGCTAGTGGATACGACCTGGTCACTACCGCCGCAGCAAGACCATCCCGCTTTGCGGCGGGCTCTGGTGAAAACCAGTAGTGTCTTAGAACCGGTCCACTAGCACGGTCCTCGCCATCCCTCTCTGGCACAGAGGATCCACCTCCTGCCAGCCGGCATCGTGACAGTTCCATCTTGTGTCCTCTACAATGTCCCATCTTATGTCGTCTACAATGTCCCATTTGTATCCTCTACAATGTCCCATCTTGTGTCCTTTACAATGTCCATCTCGGGTCCTCTACAATGTCCCATCTTATGCCCTCTACAATGTTCCATCTTGTGTCCTCTACAATGTCCCATTTCGTGTCCTCTACAATGTCCCATTTGTATCCTCTACAATGTCCCATCTTGTGTCCTCTACAATGTCCCATCTCGTGTCCTCTACAATGTTCCATCTCGTGTCCTCTACAATGTCCCATCTTGTGTTCCTCTACAATATCCCATCTCGTGTCCTCTACAATGTCCCATCTTGTGTTTCTCTACAATGTTCCATCTTGTGTCCTCTACAATGTCCCATCTTGTGTCCTCTACAATGTCCCATCTCGTTTTCCTCTACAATGTCCCATCTCATTTCCTCTACAATGTCCCATCTCGTGTTCTCTACAATGTCCCATCTCGTGTCCTCTACAATGTCCCATCTCGTGTCCTCTACAATGTCCCATCTCGTGTCCTCTACAATGTCCCATCTCGTGTTCCTCTACAATGTCCCATCTCGTGTTCCTCTACAATGTCCCATCTCGTGTCCTCTACAATGTCCCATCTCGTGTCCTCTACAATGTCCCATCTCGTGTCCTCTACAAAGTCCCATCTCGTGTTCCTCTACAATGTCCCATCTTGTGTCCTTTACAATGTCCATCTTGTGTCCTCTACAATGTCCCATCTTTTTTTTTTCTTTTTTTTTTTTTTTTTTTTTACAGAATAACATTTTTATTAAGTAAGTATCAATCACAACAATGACAAAGAAGCAAGAGAAAGTCTTGCCAGCGAGTAAAGGCACATACAGCATTGGAGATAACGAGCTAAGCAAGAGTAGTATACTATAGGCACTTGTTACAGCATCGCCTCATGGTATCCAAAACGTGCTTCCACAATTAATGCAATCAAACAGAAACTACGCATGTCCGTGGCAGTGGCAGTCATGAGAGAGAAACTCCATCTAAGTCAGCACGTAACACTGAGGCATTAAGTAATCAACATATATAGCACTTGTATTTAGTCGTGTAACGAGTATAGAAATGAAGCAGATGCATATCGGAAGCAAGTCTGAGCTTAAGAAGGTTGCAAGGGCCGGAGGAGGAAGGGGAGGGGAAAGGGGAGGGGAGGGAGGGAAAGAAGAAAGGGAGAGGAGAAAGAGGGAAGGAAAGTGGTAGGTGCATGAGGGGAGGGAAGAAGATAGGCAGAAGAAGACAAGCAGGTCGAGAAGTGACCCGAGGGGGAGGAAGGTAGAGAGAGAGGAGGAGAGAAGAACTGAAAAGAAAGACAAGGAAGTGAGTAGATAGATCTAAAAGGTTTAAAAGTAGCTTAGTGAGATTCTCTCGTGGTGCAAATACCTCTCCAGACTGGTCCCCATCCATCGATCCCTCCTCTAGTCACCCAGGTGAAGGGTTCTGAAATCAGGTGAGGACACATAAGCCAGCCAGGGAGCCCATATTTCGTGAAATTTGGTGTATTGGCGCCTGGAGTCAGCCAGGAGCTCCTCCATTCTACAGATGTGTGAGACTTCCCTAAGCCAAGATGAATGGGTGGGAGTTACAGAGGACTAGGGATTACTGATCTGGCAGACATCAGCAAAAAGTGTGTTAGTTTGATAGCAAGTTTGGGTGCATCTCGCGGGAGGATCGAGAGCAGTAGGGTAGTCGGGTTTCGTGGGAGGGCGAGGGAAGTGAGTATGTGGATCGTGTCCAAGACGGAGGTCCAAAAGTTGTCGAGTTGGGGGCAAGACAACCATATATGGGTCATAGTACCCCCTCGATGTCCGCATCTCCAGCAAGAGTCCGAGACAGAGGGGTATATACGGGAGAGAAGAGCAGGCACTCTGTACCAACGGGAGATGATTTTATAGTTAGTCTCGTGTAATCTGCAGGAGATGGAAGATCTATGACAGAGGGTCAAGGCTCCACGCCAATCAACATCCGAGAGCTCACTGCCTAATTCCCTCTCCCAAGCTGTCTTGAAAGGCAAAGGAGTAGAGGAATCTATATTCAAGAGCAATGAATATAACACGCTCACAGCGTGGGGAACAGTATTGGAGGCAGTGCATAAGTTTTCAAAAGCAGTGAGCTCTCTATGAAGACTGAGGGAGACATTATTGGAATGATAGAAGTGCCTCAACTGGTTATATTGGAAGGTGTGTAATATAGAGTGTGGTGTTTCACCTAATATGTCCGGGAGGGGTTTCAAGTTATCTCGCGTGAGGGCAGAGGAAAAAGTGGCACCCTCCGATCTACGGAAGGATAGAAATGTAGCGGAAGAGAGGGCCGGGGGGAAGGCTTCATTACCAAAGATGGGGGTCAGCGGACCATCCGGCATTATCAGAGAGTGATGGACCAGATACGTCGAATATGTTTTAGCGATCGAGTCCATCACAGGAGGCAAGGAGGAAGCGGAGCGGAGGATTGAGTGGGGTTTTAATGTCCATAGTAAATTCCTGGGGATTTTTCCACTAGAGCGCCCTTCAATTCTGACCCATAGCTTAGTGGAAGCGTCTTGGAAGCTATCTAGTACGCGGACCAGGACTGCAGCCAGATAGTATGATAGGCAGTCCGGCAACGCCAGTCCCCCATCAGCTTTACGTTTACACAGTATTTTCCTAGCTATACGTGGTCTCTTTCGAGCCCATACAAAGCCTGACTGGAGCGCAGAGAGTTCCCTAAAAAATGAGCGAGGGATGTGCGTTGGGATCCCAGCAAATAGATATAGGAGTCGGGGGAGCACATTCATTTTGAATATATTTATCCGCCCCAGCCAGGAGAAGTCCCTGCGCTCCCATCTGGCTAAGTCCCTACGTAGTGTCTGCAATAAGGGGGGGAAATTGACTTTGAAGGTGTCAGCAAGGTTAGTGGGCACATGGACACCCAAGTACTTTAAAGCCATCGGTTGCCATTTGAATGGGTATAGGGATTTAATTAAGGATATATCATGTGGAGAGAGGGTAACATTCAGGGCCTCGCTTTTAGTGAGGTTCAACTTATAATTGCTATAATTCGAGAACATGGTCAAAGAGGCCATCAGGGAGGGCAAGGATGTGAGGGGAGAAGAGAGGTACAAGAGTACGTCGTCCGCAAATGCCGAGCATTTGTAATGGTCACGAGACAGCGCCAATCCCCTGATATCTGGATTATTGCGAATCGCGTTAAGTAGGTGTTCCATACATAGAACGTATAAGAGGGGTGAGAGGGGGCATCCCTGTCTCGTGCCATTACAAATCTCAAAAGGTGCGGATAGCTGACCATTGACACGGATCTGGGCAAAGGGGTGTCTATACAGGGCCATAATACGCTGCATTGTAACGGGACCTAGGCCAATCTGGGATAGGGTGGCGGACATGAATTCCCAGTCCATCCGGTCAAACGCCTTTTCCGCATCCAGGGACAGCAATAGCAATGGTATGCGCTGAGTACGAGCATGGTGTATCGTGGAGAAAGCACGAAGCGTGTTATCTCTCGCCTCCCTGCCCTGGATGAAACCGACCTGATCCGGATGAATCAGGGAACCCATGTGGCCAGACAGTCTATTTGCTATTAACTTCGCGAACAGTTTAGCGTCCGAGTTTATCAGGGAAATGGGTCTATAGCTAGGGCACAAGAGGGGGTCTTTTCCCTCCTTGGGGATCACTGTAATGTAGGCTCTCAGGAAGGATTGTGGTATATCGGCGGTGGCCGATATGTCGTTAAAGGCTGCCAGAATTGGAGAGGTCAGCTCAGTCCTAAGTACCTTGTAGAATTTGGCTGTGTAGCCATCAGGCCCCGGGCTCTTACCCGTCGGCAAGGATGAAATAGCTAGTTCAAGTTCCTCAGCAGTGAACGGAGTCTCCAGATTGGCAATAACTTCAGGGGAGAGTCGGGGAAGAGGTGTGTCAGAAAGATATTGTTCCAAGGAGGGGAAAGATGTGGTATTAGAGGGACGTAGGGCCTGTGGTTTGGGTAGATTATAAAGGGCCGTGTAATAACTACGGAACGCCTCCAGTATGCTCGGGGTCAGGTGAGTAACCGAGCCGGATCCAGTGCGGATGGCAGGAATATATAGGGAAGATTTCTTTTCCCTCAAGGCATTAGCTAGTAGGCGTCCCGACTTATTACTCCACTCATAAAACAATCTACCTGTGACCTGTTTGTAGTGGCGGTGTTTGGCGTTCAAGAGGGACAGGAGTTCCTGACGAACCCTAATCAGGTCCCTATAGGTGGCGTCTTGTTGTGACAGTTTGTGTTGCGCTTCAAGAGTCGTTAATTGCAAGAGCAGTGTTGAAAGTTTCTCAGAAGCAGCCCTCTTAAGTCTCGCCCCATGTCTCACTAGGATGCCCCTTAGGACACACTTGAGTGCTTCCCATTTGATCAGTGGGGAAGAGGTGTCATGTAGATGATCCCGGTGGAAATTTGAGATCGTCTGTTGCAAGTCTTTTAGACATAACTCATCTAGGAGTAGAGATTCATTAAGCCTCCAGGAGGCATGGGGTTTGACAAAGGAGGGCATCGAGAAGGAGCAGGTGACAGGAGCGTGGTCGGAGATAGTCATTAACCCTATGTCAGCTGAGTGAAACGCAGGAAGTAGGGAGTGAGAGCAAAAGATGTAATCAATCCTACTGTATGATGTTCTAGGGTGTGAGTAGAAAGTATAGTCACGATCCTGTGGGTGCAGCGTTCTCCAGACATCTAACAACTGCAGGGAGTGGAGTTTCCGTCTTAGGGCCCTCAGCCTACCATGCGATATGCAGGAATGGCCTGAGGAGGTATCATTCGCAGGAAAGAGGGGGAGATTGAAGTCCCCACAGAGTATTACAGGCCCTGTTGCAAACTGAGCCAGGGCGTCTAAAGTTTTAATCAGGAAGGGTACCTGGTCACGGTTTGGAGCATATATTGATGCTACGGTAATAGTCTTGTCAAAGAGGGAGCAGTTAGCGAAAATGAATCTAGCATTCGGATCTATAGAGGAGGATACTATTTTGATTGGGAGCGATTTATGAAAGGTCAGCGACACTCCTTTTGTCCTGGATTCAGGGTTACCACTGTTTAGCCAGGTGGGATAATATCTATTAGTGCATGAAGGTAGGTGGCCCTCTTTGAAGTGGGTCTCCTGCAGGGCTACTATATGTGTCCTCCGTTTGTGCAATGTGTATAGGGTCTGTGCTCTTTTCTCAGGGGTGTTGAATCCCTTAACGTTGAGGGATGTAACATTAATGTCAGCCATTATAGCTGTGAGTAGGGATATCAGTCGACTCACCCGGGAGGAGGAGGATCGAGGGGATGAGCAGTCCGGGAGGCCAGCACCACGAGATGACAGATAACCTGCTGAAAAGAGGGAAAACAAAGAGATATGAGAAGAGGACAGTAGGAGAGAGCAATATCCGCACAGGCACGGACATACAGGGACTAAAGAGAAAGGTCATAAGGACCTGAGACCTAATCGGATCCAGTCCGATGTCTACACTATGGTGGGTAGCGTAGAAGGCACACCAAGGCAAGGAGCATACGTAAATAAACATAAACATAAGTAACATCATACAAAACAGGGTATGACCGTTAAATAACTAAAGGAGCCCAATCCATCCCGTGGGGTGATGGGCGCATATGGATAACAGGCAATGGAGAGGCTGGACGGGTAAGGGGACCCGAGTGATGACTACATGACGGGAGGCAGATGTTCAGGGAAGTCTCACAACATATTAAGTTCTACAAAGAAACAGGCTGAGGTAGGGCAGATAACAGCAAGTGCATTAAACAAAGAAGAAGAGCTCAGCACTACAGGTGTTGTCATAGGAAGATGAAGGTCTGAAGGTGTCAGGAGTGTACACACATACAAACCAGTCCTGAGTACTTATAAAGAGGAGAGCAACAACATCCAACAGAGTCAGGTAGTGCGCTTCTGTCGTTGGGGCAGAGGAGGCAGCGAACTCTCATGGTGTCCAGGTGAGGGCGAATGTCCAGCAGGAGAAGTCGCAGGAGGCTTCTGTGGTGGGAAAACGAACATCTGATCCCAGTCCAGCAGGCGCATCGGAGGGAGTTTGAACGTAGCGAGGAATTTCGGTAGGTCAGCGGGGCATCTGAGAGTTGCAGAAGTCGTCCCGTGTCTAGCTGATAAGGAAAAGGGAAATCCCCATTTATAGACAATCTGCGCATTTTGAAGAACTTGAAGTAGCGGCTTCAGGGAGGTCCGTAGGCGCAGCGTGCGCAAGGAGAGGTCAGGGTACAGGTATATCTGAGTCCCATTATACGTTATATTCTTAAGGTGACGAGCTTTGCGCATAGTCTCATCCTTCTGGAGGAAATGATGCACTCTGCATATCACGTCCCTCGGCTTTCTGGGGTCGGGGTTTTTGGCCTTCAGAGCCCTATGCGCCCTATCCAGTTCGATTGGCGAATCCGCTGGCTTCTGAATAATTTCATTGAACAGCCTCTGGAGCGTAGCAGGTAGGTCATTGGGCAGTACCGACTCCGGCAAGCCTTTGATTCTAATATTATTCCTGCGATTTCTGTTGTCCATGTCGTCAATATGGTCTATAGTTAGGGCATTTTGGATGGTCAGGTTCGCTGTGGTCTCCTGTAGTTTCTGTATCTGTAAAGTTGTGGCAGATTGTTGTTTCTCAAGGGTATGCACCCTCTCTTGTAGTGAGGTGACCGCAGACTTCACCGGCTTGAGGTCTTGGGCCCATGCAGAGCGGAGATCCGTGGCAAGTGTCTGCATGTCTGCCTTGGTCGGGAGCAGGGCCAATAAGGCTTGCAACTCTGGGTAATTCCGGAGCGTATTAACCGCCGCCTCAGGTGAAGGCAAGATAGGTGCAGGTGAGGCGTATGACGCAGTTGTAGGGGTTGAGGTAGGTGCAATCAGGATGGGTGCAGGATGCTTAGCAGGTGAGCCCCCCTGAGGGGTGAGGGAGCCATCTGAGGACGAACAGTCAGAAGTGCGACGCCTGAGGTGGCGCAGCTTAGATGGTGTCTTAAATAGTTTCTTCTTCGCTGGTGGGCTTTCACCCCAGTAGTCTGGCACATCACTGTCCGCAGAGGAATCTTGCGATCCCCTGTCCGAGTTGGAGGCATCAGAGTCCATTTCACCCGACCAGCCTGCGACATCTCTGGCTGGGGGTCCTAGTGTTGGAGCCCGAGACTGCTCCCCCGAGAGGAGGTGAGCAGGGCTGTTTTGTGAGTGTTGAGACGTCCCAGGCTTAGATTTACGCTTAACTGTCTGCCATTGCTCAGTTATAGCAGGAAGGCCTATTGGAGTTAATGTGGGGTGGTTAACAGCAGGTGGTTGCGGGTGCAGTCCCATATCTGGGTCCTCAGGGCTGGAGGGTATGGCAGTCTGGGCAACATGTAACGAGGGGTTAACAGCAGGGCTGCTAGAAATCACAGCCTTGGCCAGGGTGTTAAGGGAGATTGACTTGTTGGTGGTAGCAGCTGCATATGTAGGGGCTGACTCAGATCTCTGTCCTTGCTCCATGACAGGTAAGGCTGCTAGGGCAGGGGACCGAGGGGACCCAGGAGGAGTGGGCTTCTGCTGGCCAGCGTCACACAGCGTCGGGTTAACAGTGACATCGGGAGAGGAAGCTGAGCTTACTGTTTTCTCCGGTGGTGGCATAGAGGGATTCTTTATTTGGGCTGCTGCCCTGTGCGGCTGCGGTGCGAGGTCTCGCTCACCTCCTCCTGTGTGGGCGGCCGCCGCCATTACGGAGGCTGCAGGGGTAGAGAGCGGGGCTGTCACGTGTCCCGGCGCCTGCATAGCAGTGTGAGCCTGGCGCGCCGTCTTCTCCGGCATCTGGGGAGTCGGAATCAGCTTAAAGAAACTGGTGATCTGGGTCGGGCAGTTGCTGGGTCCTTTAGGATTCCGTTTCTTCTTTTTGCCGTGCGATCTGCCTCCCATAACCTCACCGGCTGCCTGTTAGAAAACCGGCCAGGACGGAGTTCTCACACAGTGCTTCCTAGCTCCAGCGTGTCAAGCCACGCCCCCCTACAATGTCCCATCTTATGTCCTCTACAATGTCCCATTTATATCCTCTACAATGTCCCATCTCGTGTCCTCTACAATGTCCCATCTCGTGTCCTCTACAATGTCCCATCTTGTATCCTCTATAATGTCCCATTTGTGTCCTCTACAATGTCCCATTTGTGTCCTCTACAATGTCCCATCTTGTATCCTCTACAATGTCCCATCTTGTGTCCTCTACAATGTCCCATCTTGTGTCCTCTACAATGTCCCATTTGTATCCTCTACAATGTCCCATCTTGTGTCCTCTACAATGCCCCATCTCGTGTCCTCTACAATGTCCCATTTGTATCCTCTACAATGTCCCATCTTGTGTCCTTTACAATGTCCCATCTCGTGTCCTCTACAATGTCCCATCTTGTGTTCCGCTACAATATCCCATCTCGTGTCCTCTAAAATGTCCCATCTTGTGTTTCTCTACAATGTCCCATCTTGTGTCCTCTACAATGTCCCATCTCGTTTTCCTCTACAATGTCCCATCTCATTTCCTCTACAATGTCCCTTCTCGCGTCCTCTACAATGTCCCATCTTGTGTTCCTCTACAATGTCCCATCTCGTGTCCTCTACAATGTCCCATCTCGTGTCCTCTACACTGTCCCATCTTGTGTCCTCTACAATGTCCCATCTCGTGTCCTCTACAATGTCCCATCTTGTGTCCTCTACAATGTCCCATCTTGTGTCCTCTACAATGTCCCATTTGTATCCTCTACAATGTCCCATCTTGTGTCCTCTACAATGCCCCATCTCGTGTCCTCTACAATGTCCCATTTGTATCCTCTACAATGTCCCATCTTGTGTCCTTTACAATGTCCCATCTCGTGTCCTCTACAATGTCCCATCTTGTGTTCCGCTACAATATCCCATCTCGTGTCCTCTAAAATGTCCCATCTTGTGTTTCTCTACAATGTCCCATCTTGTGTCCTCTACAATGTCCCATCTCGTTTTCCTCTACAATGTCCCATCTCATTTCCTCTACAATGTCCCTTCTCGCGTCCTCTACAATGTCCCATCTTGTGTTCCTCTACAATGTCCCATCTCGTGTCCTCTACAATGTCCCATCTCGTGTCCTCTACACTGTCCCATCTTGTGTCCTCTACAATGTCCCATCTCGTGTCCTCTACAATGTCCCATCTCGTGTCCTCTACAATATCCCATCTCGTGTCCTCTACAATGTCCCATCTTGTGTTTCTCTACAATGTCCAATCTTGTGTCCTCTACAATGTCCCATCTTGTGTCCTCTACAATGTCCCATCTCGTTTTCCTCTACAATGTCCCATCTCATGTCCTCTACAATGTCCCATCTTGTGTCCTCTACAATGTACCATCTTATGTCCTCTACAATGTCCCATCTTGTGTTCCTCTTCAATGTCCCATCTTATGTCTTCTACAATGTCCCTTTTGTGTTCTCTACAAAGTCCCATCTCATGTCCTCTACAATGTCCCATCTCATGTCCTCTACAATGTCCCATCTTGTGTCCTCTACAATGTCCCATCTCGTGTTCCTCTGCAATGTCCCATCTCGTGTCCTCCACAATGTCCCATCTCGGTGTCCTCTACAACGTCCCATCTCGTGTTCCTCTACAATGTCCCATCTCATGTCCTCTACAATGTCCCATTTGTGTTCTCTACAATGTCCCATCTCGTGTCCTCTACAATGTCCCATCTTGTGTTCCTCTACAATGTCCCATCTCGTGTCCTCTACAATGTCCCATCTCATGTCCTCTACAATGTCCCATCTTGTGTCCTCTACAATGTCCCATCTCGTTTTCCTCTACAATGTCCCATCTCATGTCCTCTACAATGTCCCATCTTGTGTCCTCTACAATGTCCCATCTCATTTTCCTCTACAATGTCCCATCTCGTGTCCTCTACAATGTCCCATCTTGTGTCCTCTACAATGTCCCATCTTGTGTCCTCTCCAATGTCCCATCTCATGTCCTCTACAATGTCCCATTTGTGTCCTCTACAATATCCCATCTTGTGTCCTTTACCATAACCCATCTCATTTTCCATTGCAATGCCCCATCTCTTGTTCCTCTACAATGTCCCATCTCATGTCCTCTACAATGTCCCATTTGTGTCCTCTACAATGTCCCATCTCATGTCCTCTACAATGTCCCATCTCGTGTCCTCTACAATGTCCCATCTTGTGTTCCTCTACAATGTCCCATCTCGTGTCCTCTACAATGTCCCATCTTGTGTTCCTCTACAATGTCCCATCTCGTGTCCTCTACAATGTCCCATCTCATGTCCTCTACAATGTCCCATCTTGTGTCCTCTACAATGTCCCATCTCGTTTTCCTCTACAATGTCCCATCTCATGTCCTCTACAATGTCCCATCTCGTGTCCTCTACAATGTCCCATCTCGTGTCCTCTACAATGTCCCATCTCGTGTCCTCTACAATGTCCCATCTCATGTCCTCTACAATGTCCCATTTGTGTCCTCTACAATATCCCATCTTGTGTCCTTTACCATATCCCATCTCATTTTCCATTGCAATGCCCCATCTCTTGTTCCTCTACAATGTCCCATCTCATGTCCTCTACAATGTCCCATTTGTGTACTCTACAATGTCCCATCTCATGTCCTCTACAATGTCCCATCTCGTGTCCTCTACAATGTCCCATCTTGTGTTCCTCTACAATGTCCCATCTTGTGTCCTCTACAATGTCCCATCTCGTGTCCTCCATAATGTCCCATCACGTGTCCTCTACAATGTCCCATCTTGTGTTCCTCTACAATGTCCCATCTCGTGTCCTCTACAATGTCCTATCTTGTGTCCTCTACAATTTCCCATCTCGTGTGCCTCTACAATGTCCCATCTTGTGTCCTTTACAATGTCCATCTCGTGTCCTCTACAATGTCCCATCTTGTGTTCCTCTACAATGTCCCATCTCTTGTCTTCTACAATGTCCCATCTCGTGTCCTCTACAATGTCCCTTCTTGTGTCCTCTACAATGTCCCATTTGTGTTCTCTACAATGGCCCATCTCGTGTCCTCTACAATGGCCCATCTCGTGTCCTCTACAATGTCCCATCTCGTGTCCTTTACAACGTCCCATCTTGTGTTCCTCTACAATGTCCCATCTCGTGTTCCTCTACAATGTCCCATCTCGTGTCCTCTACAATGTCCCATCTTGTGTTCTCTACAATGTCCCATCTTGTGGTCTCTACAATGTCCCATCTCGTGTTCTTCTGCAATATCCCATCGTCTATAGGGCGAGGACTTGTGTCTATAAGGCGAGGACTTGTTTCTATAGGGTGAGGACTTTTGTGTATAGGGCAAGGACTTGTGTCTATGGGGTGCGGGCTTGTTATGTCTATAGGGCCAGGACTTGTGTCTAAAGGGCGAGGACTTGTTGTGTCTATAGGGCGAAGACTTGTGTCTATAGAGCAAGGACTTGTTGTGTCTATAGGGCGAGGGCTTGTTGTGTTTCTCTACAATGTCCCATCTCGTGTCCTCTACAATGTCCCATTTGTGTTCTCTACAATGTCCAATCTCGTGTCCTCTACCATTTCCCATCTTGTGTCCTCTACAATGCCCCATCTCGTGTCCTCTACAATGTTCCATCTCATGTCTTCTACAATGTCCCATCTCGTGTCCTCTACAATGTCCCATCTCGTTTTCCTCTACAATGTCCCATCTCATGTCCTCTACAATGTCCCATCTTGTGTCCTCTACAATGTCCCATCTCGTTTTCCTCTACAATGTCCCATCTCGTGTCCTCTACAATGTCCCATCTTGTGTCCTCTACAATGTCCCATCTCGTGTCCTCTACAATGTCCCATCTCATGTCCTCTACAATGTCCCATTTGTGTCCTCTACAAGATCCCATCTTGTGTCCTCTACAATATCCCATCTCATTTTCCACTGCAATGCCCCATCTCTTGTTCATCTACAATGTCCCATCTCATGTCCTCTACAATGTCCCATTTGTGTCCTCTACAATGTCCCATCTCATGTCCTCTACAATGTCCCATCTTGTGTTCCTCTACAATGTCCCATCTTGTGTCCTCTACAATGTCCCATCTCGTGTCCTCTACAATGTCCCATCACGTGTCCTCTACAATGTCCCATCTTGTGTCCTCTACAATGTCCTATCTCGTGTTCCTCTACAGTGTCCCATCTTGTGTCCTTTACAATGTCCATCTCGTGTCCTCTACAATGTCCCATCTTGTGTTCCTCTACAATGTCCCATCTTGTGTTCCTCTACAATGTCCCATCTTGTGTTCCTCTACAATGTCCCATCTCGTGTCCTCTACAATGTCCCATCTTGTGTCCTCTACAATGTCCCATTTGTGTTCTCTACAATGGCCCATCTCGTGTCCTCTACAATGGCCCATCTCGTGTCCTCTACAATGTCCCATCTCGTGTCCTCTACAACGTCCCATCTTGTGTTCCTCTACAATGTCCCATCTCTTGTTCCTCTACAATGTCCCATCTTGTGTCCTCTACAATGTCCCATCTTGTGTTCTCTACAATGTCCCATCTTGTGGTCTCTACAATGTCCCATCTCGTGTTCTTCTTCAATATCCCATCGTCTATAGGGCGAGGACTTGTGTCTATAAGGAAAGGACTTGTTTCTATAGGTTAAGGACTTGTGTCTATAGGGCACAGGCTTGTTGTGTCTATGGGGTGAGGACTTTTGTGTATAGGGCGAGGACTTGTGTCTATGGGGTGCAGGCTTGTTATGTCTATAGGGCCAGGACTTGTGTCTAAAGAGCAAGGACTTGTTGTGTCTATAGGGCGAGGGCTTGTTGTGTCTATAGGGCGATGACTTTATGTGTCTATAAGGTGGGGGCTTGTTATGTCTATAGGGCGAGGACTTGTATTTAAAGGGTGAGGACTTGTTATGTTTATAGGGCGCGGGCTTGTTATGTCTATAGGGCGAGGACTTGCGTTTATAGGGTGAGGACTTGTTATGTCTATAGGACGCAGGCTTGTTGTGTCTATAGGGCGAGGACTTGTTTTGTCTACATGGTGAGGACTTGTTGTGTCTATAGGGCGATGACTTGATCTGTCTTAAAGGTGCTAGCTTGTTGTGTCTATAGGGCGATGACTTGTGTTTAAAGGGTGAGGACTTGTTGTGTCTATAGGGCGCGGGCTTGTTATGTCTATAGGGCGAGGACTTGTGTTTATAGGGCGAGGACTTGTTGTGTCTATAGAGCGAGGACTTGGTGTGTCTATAGGGCGAGGACTTGTGTCTATAGGGCGATGACTTGTTTTGTCTATATGGCATGTTATGTCTATAGTGCGAGGACTTTTTATGTCTATAGGGCGACGACTTGTTGTGTCTATTGGGCTTGTTATTTCTATAGGGCGACAACTTGTTATGTCTATAGGGTGCAGGCTTGTTATGTCTAGAGGGCGAGGACTTGTTATGTCTATATGGCGAGGACTTGTGTCTATAGGGCGAGGACTTGTTGTGTCTATAGGGCTTGTTATGTCTATAGGACGAGGATTTGTTATGTCTATATGGCGAGGACTTGTGTCTATAGGGCGAGGACTTGTTGTGTCTATAGGGCGAGGACTTGTGTCTATAGAGCAAGGACTTGTTGTGTCTATAGGGCGAGGACTTGTTGTGTCTATAGAGCAAGGACTTGATGTGTCTATAGGGTGAGGACTTGTGTCTATAGGGTGATGACTTGATGTGTCTATAAGGTGTGGGCTTGTTATGTCTATAGGGCGAGGACTTGTGTTTATAGGGTGAGGACTTGTTGTGTCTATAGGACGCAGGCTTGTTGTGTCTATAGGGCGAGGACTAGTTGTGTCTATAGGATGCAGGCTTGTTGTGTCTATAGGGCGGGGACTTGGTGTGTCTATAGGGCGAGGACTTGTTGTGTCTATAGGGTGAGGACTTGTTGTGTCTATAGGGCGATGACTTGATCTGTCTTAAAGGTGCTAGCTTGTTATGTCTATAGGGCGAGGACTTGTTGTGTCTATAGGGCGCGGGCTTGTTATGTCTATAGGGCGAGGACTTGTGTTTATAGGGTGAGGACTTGTTGTGTCTATAGGATGCAGGCTTGTTTTGTCTATAAGGCGAGGACTTGTGTCTATAGGGCGAGGACTTGGTGTGTCTATAGGGCGAAGACTTGTGTCTATTGGGTGAGGACTTGTTTTGTCTATAGGGCATGTTATGTCTATAGGGCGAGGTTTTTTTATGTCTATAGGGCGACGACTTGTTGTGTCTATTGGGCTTGTTATTTCTATAGGGCGACGACTTGTTATGTCTATATGGTGCAGGCTTGTTGTGTCTATAGGGCGAGGACTTGTTGTGTCTATAGGGCTTGTTATGTCTATAGGACGAGGACTTGTTATGTCTATATGGCGAGGACTTGTGTCTATAGGGCGAGGACTTGTTGTGTCTATAGGGCGAGGACTTGTGTCTATAGGAAGCAGGCTTGTTGTGTCTATAGGGCGAGGACTTGTTGTGTCTATAGGGTGAGGACTTGTTGTGTCTATAGGGCGATGACTTGATCTGTCTTAAAGGTGCTAGCTTGTTATGTCTATAGGGCGAGGACTTGTTATGTCTATAGGGCCAGGACTTGTGTCTAAAGGGCGAGGACTTGTTGTGTCTATAGGGCGAGGACTTGTGTCTATAGAGCAAGGACTTGTTGTGTCTATAGGGCGAGGACTTGTTGTGTCTATAGAGCAAGGACTTGATGTGTCTATAGGGTGATGACTTGATGTGTCTATAAGGTGCGGGCTTGTTATGTCTATAGGGCGAGGACTTGTGTCTATAGGGCGAGGACTTTTTGTGTCTATAGGGCGCAGGCTTGTTGTGTCTATAGGGCGAGGACTTGTTTTGTCTATAGGACGAGGATTTGTTATGTCTATATGGCGAGGACTTGTGTCTATAGGGCGAGGACTTGTTGTGTCTATAGGGCTTGTTATGTCTATAGGATGAGGACTTGTTATGTCTAATGGGTGCAGGCTTGTTATGTATAATGAGTGCGGGCTTGTTATGTCTAGAGGGCGAGGACTTGTGTCCATATTGCGAGGACTTATTGTGTCTATAGGGCGAGGACTTGTTGTGTCTATAGGGCTTGTTATGTCTATAGGACGCAGGCTTGTTGTGTCTAGAGGGCGAGGACTTGTTGTGTCTATAGGGTGATGACTTGTTGTGTCTATAGGGCGATGACTTGATCTGTCTTAAAGGTGCTAGCTTGTTATGTCTATAGGGCGAGGACTTGTTATGTCTATAGGGCCAGGACTTGTGTCTAAAGGGCGAGGACTTGTTGTGTCTATAGGGCGAGGACTTGTGTCTATTGAGCAAGGACTTGTTGTGTCTATAGGGCGAGGACTTGTTGTGTCTATAGAGCAAGGACTTGATGTGTCTATAGGGCGAGGACTTGTGTCTATAGGGTGATGACTTGATGTGTCTATAAGGTGCGGGCTTGTTATGTCTATAGGGCGAGGACTTGTGTTTATAGGGTGAGGACTTGTTGTGTCTATAGGACGCAGGCTTGTTGTGTCTATAGGGCAAGGACTTGTTGTGTCTATAGGATGCAGGCTTGTTGTGTCTATAGGGCGAGGACTTGTTGTGTCTATAGGGCGGGGACTTGGTGTGTCTATAGGGCGAGGACTTGTTGTGTCTATAGGGTGAGGACTTGTTGTGTCTATAGGGCGATGACTTGATCTGTCTTAAAGGTGCTAGCTTGTTATGTCTATAGGGCGAGGACTTGTGTTTAAAGGGTGAGGACTTGTTGTGTCTATAGGGCGCGGGCTTGTTATGTCTATAGGGCGAGGACTTGTGTTTATAGGGTGAGGACTTGTTGTGTCTATAGGACGCAGGCTTGTTTTGTCTATAAGGTGAGGACTTGTTGTGTCTATAGGGCGAGGACTTGGTGTGTCTATAGGGCGAGGACTTGTGTCTATAGGGTGAGGACTTGTTTTGTCTATAGGGCATGTTATGTCTATAGGGCGAGGTTTTTTTATGTCTATAGGGCGACGACTTGTTGTGTCTATTGGGCTTGTTATTTCTATAGGGCGACAACTTGTTATGTCTATATGGTGCAGGCTTGTTATGTCTATAGGACGAGGACTTGTTATGTCTATATGGCGAGGACTTGTGTCTATAGGGCGAGGACTTGTTGTGTCTATAGGGCTTGTTATGTCTATAGGACGCAGGCTTGTTGTGTCTATAGGGCGAGGACTTGTTGTGTCTATAGGGTGAGGACTTGTTGTGTCTATAGGGCTTGTTATGTCTATAGGACGCAGGCTTGTTGTGTCTATAGGGCGAGGACTTGTTGTGTCTATAGGGTAAGGACTTGTTGTGTCTATAGGGCGATGACTTGATCTGTCTTAAAGGTGCTAGCTTGTTATGTCTATAGGGCGAGGACTTGTTCTGTCTATAGGGCCAGGACTTGTGTCTAAAGGGCGAGGACTTGTGTCTATAGGGTGATGACTTGATGTGTCTATAAGGCTTGTTATTTCTATAGGGCGACGACTTGTTATGTCTATAGGGTGCAGACTTGTTGTGTCTATAGACAAGGACTTGTTGTGTCTATAGGGCTTGCTATGTCTATAGGACGAGGACTTGTTATGTCTATAGGACGAGGACTTGTTATGTCTATATGGCGAGGACTTGTGTCTATAGGGCGAGGACTTGTTGTGTCTATAGGGCTTGTTATGTCTATAGGACGAGGACTTGTTATGTCTAATGGGTGCGGGCTTGTTATGTCTAGAGGGCGAGAACTTGTGTCCATATTGCGAGGACTTGTTGTGTCTATAGGGCGAGGACTTGTTGTGTCTATAGAGCAAGGACTTGTTGTGTCTATAGGGCGATGACTTGATGTGTCTATAAGGTGCGGGCTTGTTATGTCTATAGGGCGAGGACTTGTGTTTATAGGGTGAGGACTTGTGTTTATAGGGTGAGGACTTGTTGTGTCTATAGGATGCAGGCTTGTTGTGTCTATAGGGATAGGACTTGGTGTGTCAATAGGGCGAGGACTTGTTGTGTCTATAGAGCGAGGACTTGTTGTGTCTATAGAGCGAGGACTTGTGTCTATAGAGCAAGGACTTGTTGTGTCTATAGGACGAGGACTTGTGTCTATAGGGCGAGGACTTGTTGTGTCTATAGAGCAAGGACTTGTTGTGTCTATAGGACGAGGACTTGTGTCTATAGGGCGAGGACTTGTTGTGTCTATAGAGCAAGGACTTGTTGTGTCTATAGGGTGAGGACTTGTTGTGTCTATAGGGCGATGACTTGATCTGTCTTAAAGGTGCTAGCATGTTATGTCTATAGGGCGAGGACTTGTGTTTAAAGGGTGAGCACTTGTTGTGTCTATAGGGCGCGGGCTTGTTATGTCTATAGGGCGAGGACTTGTGTTTATAGGGTGAGGACTTGTTGTGTCTATAGGACGCAGGCTTGTTGTGTCTATAGGGCGAGGACTTGTTGTATCTATAGGGCGAGGACTTGTTATGTCTATAGGGCGAGGACTTGTTGTGTCTATAGGGCGAGGACTTGTTATGTCTATAGGGCGAGGACTTGTTGTGTCTATAGGGTGAGGACTTGTGTCTATAAGGCGAGGACTTGTGTCTATAGGGTGAGGACTTGTTATATCTATAGGGCGAGGACTTGTTGTGTCTATAGGGCGAGGACTTGTGTCTATAAGGCGAGGACTTGTGTCTATAGGGCGAGGACTTGTTTTGTCTATAGGGCGAGCACTTGTGTCTATAGTGCGAGGATTTGTTGTGTCTATAGGGCGAGGACTTGTTGTATCTATAGGGCGAGGACTTGTTATGTCTATAGGGCGAGGACTTGTTGTGTCTATAGGGCGAGGACTTGTTATGTCTATAGGGCGAGGACTTGTTGTGTCTATAGGGTGAGGACTTGTGTCTATAAGGCGAGGACTTGTGTCTATAGGGTGAGGACTTGTTATATCTATAGGGCGAGGACTTGTTGTGTCTATAGGGCGAGGACTTGTGTCTATAAGGCGAGGACTTGTGTCTATAGGGCGAGGACTTGTTTTGTCTATAGGGCGAGCACTTGTGTCTATAGTGCGAGGATTTGTTGTGTCTATAGAGCGAGGACTTGTGTCTATAGGGTGAGGACTTGTGTCTATAGGGCGAGGGCTTGTTGTGTCTATAGAGCAAGGACTTGTTTTGTCTATAGGGCGAGGACTTAGTGTGTCTATAGGGCGAGGACTTGTGTCTATAGGGCGAGGACTTGTTTTGTCTATAGGGCATGTTATGTCTATAGGGCGAGGACTTTTTATGTCTATAGGGCGACGACTTGTTGTGTCTATTGGGCTTGTTATTTCTATAGGGTGACGACTTGTTATGTCTATAGGGCGCGGGCTTGTTGTGTCTATAGACAAGGACTTGTTGTGTCTATAGGGCTTGTTATGTCTATAGGACGAGGACTTGTTATGTCTATAGGACGAGGACTTGTTATGTCTATATGGCGAGGACTTGTGTCTATAGGGCGAGGACTTGTTGTGTCTATAGGGCTTGTTATGTATATAGGACGAGGACTTGTTATGTCTAATGGGTGCGGGCTTGTTATGTCTAGAGGGCGAGAACTTGTGTCCATATTGCGAGGACTTGTTGTGTCTATAGGGCGAGGACTTGTGTCTATAGGGCGAGGACTTGTTGTGTCTATAGGGCCAGGACTTGTGTCTATAGAGCAAGGACTTGTTGTGTCTATAGGGCGAGGACTTGTTGTGTCTATAGAGCAAGGACTTGTTGTGTCTATAGGGCGATGACTTGATGTGTCTATAGGGCGCGGGCTTGTTATGTCTATAGGGCGAGGACTTGTGTTTATAGGGTGAGGACTTGTTGTGTTTATAGGGCGCGGGCTTGTTATGTCTATAGAGCGAGGACTTGTGTTTATAGGGTGAGGACTTGTTGTGTCTATAGGATGCAGGCTTGTTGTGTCTATAGGGCGAGGACTTGGTGTGTCTATAGGGCGAGGACTTGTTGTGTCTATAGAGCGAGGACTTGTTGTGTCTATAGAGCGAGGACTTGTGTCTATAGAGCAAGGACTTGTTGTGTCTATAGGACGAGGACTTGTGTCTATAGGGCGAGGACTTGCTGTGTCTATAGAGCAAGGACTTGTTGTGTCTATAGGGTGAGGACTTGTTGTGTCTATAGGGCGATGACTTGATCTGTCTTAAAGGTGCTAGCTTGTTATGTCTATAGGGCGAGGACTTGTGTTTAAAGGGTGAGCACTTGTTGTGTCTATAGGGCGCAGGCTTGTTATGTCTATAGGGCGAGGACTTGTGTTTATAGGGTGAGGACTTGTTGTGTCTATAGGACGCAGGCTTGTTGTGTCTATAGGGCGAGGACTTGTTGTGTCTATAGGGCGAGGACTTGTTATGTCTATAGGGCGAGGACTTGTTGTGTCTATAGGGCGAGGACTTGTTATGTCTATAGGGCAAGGACTTGTTGTGTCTATAGGGTGAGGACTTGTGTCTATAAGGCGAGGACTTGTGTCTATAGTGTGAGGACTTGTTATGTCTATAGGGCAAGGACTTGTTGTGTCTATAGGGCGAGGAATTGTGTCTATAAGGCGAGGACTTGTGTCTATAGGGCGAGGACTTGTTTTGTCTATAGGGCGAGCACTTGTGTCTATAGTGCGAGGATTTGTTGTGTCTATAGAGCGAGGACTTGTGTCTATAGGTCGAGGACTTGTGTCTATAGGGCGAGGGCTTGTTGTGTCTATAGAGCAAGGACTTGTTGTGTCTATAGGGCGAGGACTTGTTGTGTCTATAGAGCGAGGACTTGTGTCTATAGGGCGAGGACTTGTGTCTATAGGGCGAGGGCTTGTTGTGTCTATAGAGCAAGGACTTGTTGTGTCTATAGGGCAAGGACTTGTTGTGTCTATAGGGCGAGGACTTGTTGTGTCTGTAGGGCAAGGACTTGTTGTGTCTATAGGACGAGGACTTGTTGTGTCTATAGGGCGAGGACTTGTGTCTATAAAGCGAGGACTTGTTGTGTCTATAGGGTGAGGACTTGTTATGTCTATAGGACGAGGACTTGTTGTGTCTATAGGGTGAGGACTTGTGTCTATAAGGCGAGGACTTGTGTCTATAGGGTGAGGACTTGTTATGTCTATAGGGCGAGGACTTGTTGTGTCTATAGGGCGAGGACTTGTGTCTATAAGGCGAGGACTTGTGTCTATAGGGCGAGGACTTGTTTTGTCTATAGGGCGAGCACTTGTGTCTATAGGGCGAGGACTTGTGTCTATAGGGCGAGGACTTGTTGTGTCTATAGGACTTGTTATGTCTATAGGACGAGGACTTGTTATGTCTAATGGATGCGGGCTTGTTATGTCTACAGGGCGAGGACTTGTGTCCATATCGCGAGGACTTGTTGTGTATATAGGGCGAGGAATTGTGTCTATAAGGCGAGGACTTGTGTCTATAGGGCGAGGACTTGTTTTGTCTATAGGGCGAGCACTTGTGTCTATAGTGCGAGGATTTGTTGTGTCTATAGAGCGAGGACTTGTGTCTATAGGTCGAGGACTTGTGTCTATAGGGCGAGGGCTTGTTGTGTCTATAGAGCAAGGACTTGTTGTGTCTATAGGGCGAGGACTTGTTGTGTCTATAGAGCGAGGACTTGTGTCTATAGGGCGAGGACTTGTGTCTATAGGGCGAGGGCTTGTTGTGTCTATAGAGCAAGGACTTGTTGTGTCTATAGGGCAAGGACTTGTTGTGTCTATAGGGCGAGGACTTGTTGTGTCTGTAGGGCAAGGACTTGTTGTGTCTATAGGACGAGGACTTGTTGTGTCTATAGGGCGAGGACTTGTGTCTATAAAGCGAGGACTTGTTGTGTCTATAGGGTGAGGACTTGTTATGTCTATAGGACGAGGACTTGTTGTGTCTATAGGGTGAGGACTTGTGTCTATAAGGCGAGGACTTGTGTCTATAGGGTGAGGACTTGTTATGTCTATAGGGCGAGGACTTGTTGTGTCTATAGGGCGAGGACTTGTGTCTATAAGGCGAGGACTTGTGTCTATAGGGCGAGGACTTGTTTTGTCTATAGGGCGAGCACTTGTGTCTATAGGGCGAGGACTTGTGTCTATAGGGCGAGGACTTGTTGTGTCTATAGGACTTGTTATGTCTATAGGACGAGGACTTGTTATGTCTAATGGATGCGGGCTTGTTATGTCTACAGGGCGAGGACTTGTGTCCATATCGCGAGGACTTGTTGTGTATATAGGGCGAGGACTTGTTGTGTCTATAGGGCGTGTGCTTGTTATGTCTATAGGACAAGGACTTGTTATGTCTATAGGGCGCGGGCTTGTTATGTCTAGAGGGCGAGGACTTGTGTCCATATTGCAAGGACTTGTTGTGTCTATAGGGCGAGGACTTGTTGTGTCTATAGTGCGAGGACTTGTTGTGTCTATAGGGCGCGGGCTTGTTATGTCTATAGGGCGAGGACTTGTGTCTATAGGGCAAGGACTTGTTGTGTCTATAGGGCGAGGACTTGTGTCTATAAGGCGAGGACTTGTGTCTATAGGGTGAGGACTTGTTATGTCTATAGGACGAGGACTTATTGTGTCTATAGGGTGAGGACTTGTGTCTATAGGGCAAGGACTTGTGTCTATCGGCCAAGGACTTGTGTTTATAGGGCGAGGACTTGTTGTGTCTATAGGGCAAGGACATGTTGTGTCTATAGGGCGAGGATTTGTGTCAATAGGGTGAGGACTTGTGTCTATAGTGCGAGGACATGTGTCTATCAGCCAAGGACTTGTGTTTATAGGTCGAGGACTTGTTGTGTCTATAGGGCAAGGACTTGTTGTGTCTATAGGGCGAGGACTTGTTATGTCTATAGGGCGAGGACTTGTTGTGTCTATAGGGCGAGGACTTGTTATGTCTATAGGGCGAGGACTTGTTGTGTCTATAGGGCAAGGACTTGTTGTGTCTATAGGGCGAGGATTTGTTGTGACTATAGGGCGAGGACTTTTGTCTATAAGGCGAGTACTTGTGTCTATAGAGCGAGGACTTGTTGTGTCTATAGAGTGAGGACTTGTGTCTATAGGGCGAGGACTTGTGTCTATAGGGCGAGGGCTTGTTGTGTCTATAGAGCAAGGACTTGTGTCTATAGGGCGAGGACTTGTGTCTATAGGGCGAGGGCTTGTTGTGTCTATAGAGCAAGGACTTGTTGTGTCTATAGGGCGCGGACTTGTTGTGTCTATAGGGCGCGGGCTTGTTATGTCTATAGGGCGAGGACTTGTTTTTATAGGGTGAGGACGTGTTGTGTCTATAGTGCGCAGGCTTGTTGTGTCTTTAGGACAAGGACTTGTTGTGTCTATAGGGTGAGGACTTGTGTCTATAGGGCCAGGACTTGTTATGTCTATAGGGCTTATTATGTCCATAGGGCGAGGACTTTTCAATGTCTATAGGTCGATGAGTTGTTGTGTCTATTGGGCTTGTTATGTCCCTAGGGCGACAACTTGTTATGTCTACAGTGTGCAGGCTTGTTGTGTCTATAGGGCAAGGACTTGTCGTGTCTATAGGGTGAGAACTTGTGTCTATAGGGCGAGGACTCGTTATGTCTATAGGACGCAGGCTTGTTGTGCCTATAGGGCGATGACTTGTTATGTCTATAGGGCGAGGACTTGTTATGTCTATAGGGCGCATGCTTGTTATGTCTATAGGGCGCAGGCTTGTTATGTCTATAGGGCGCGTGCTTGTTATGTCTATAGGGCGCAGGCTTGTTGTGTCTATAGGGCGAGGACTTGTTGTGTCTATAGGGCGCGGGCTTGTTATGTCTATAGAGCGCAGGCTTGTTGTGTCTATAGGGCGAGGACTTGTGTCTATAGGGCGAGGGCTTGTTGTGTCTATAGAGCAAGGACTTGTTGTGTCTATAGGGCGCGGACTTGTTGTGTCTATAGGGCGCGGGCTTGTTATGTCTATAGGGCGAGGACTTGTGTTTATAGGGTGAGGACGTGTTGTGTCTATAGTGCGCGGGCTTGTTGTGTCTATAGGACAAGGACTTGTTGTGTCTATAGGGTGAGGACTTGTGTCTATAGGGCCAGGACTTGTTATGTCTATAGGACGCAGGCTTGTTGTGTCTATAGGGCGATGACTTGTTATGTCTATAGGGCGCAGACTTGTTGTGTCTATAGGGCGCGGACTTGTTGTGTCTATAGGGCGCGGGCTTGTTATGTCTATAGGGCGAGGACTTGTGTTTATAGGGTGAGGACGTGTTGTGTCTATAGTGCGCGGGCTTGTTGTGTCTATAGGACAAGGACTTGTTGTGTCTATAGGGTGAGGACTTGTGTCTATAGGGCCAGGACTTGTTATGTCTATAGGACGCAGGCTTGTTGTGTCTATAGGGCGATGACTTGTTATGTCTATAGGGCGCAGACTTGTTGTGTCTATAGGGCGCGGACTTGTTGTGTCTATAGGGCGCGGGCTTGTTATGTCTATAGGGCGAGGACTTGTGTTTATAGGGTTAGGACGTGTTGTGTCTATAGTGCGCGGGCTTGTTGTGTCTATAGGACAAGGACTTGTTGTGTCTATAGGGTGAGGACTTGTGTCTATAGGGCGAGGACTTGTTATGTCTATAGGACGCAGGCTTGTTGTGTCTATAGGGAGAGGACTTGTTGTGTCTATAGGGCGAGGACTTGTTGTGTCTATAGGGTAAGGACTTGTTGTGTCTATAGGGTAAGGACTTGTTATGTCTATAGGGCGAGGACTTGTTGTGTCTATAGGGCGAGGACTTGTTGTGTCTATAGGGTAAGGACTTGTTATGTCTATAGGGAGAGGACTTGTTGTGTCTATAGGGAGAGGACTTGTTGTGTCTATAGGGCGAGGACTTGTTATGTCTATATGGCGAGGACTTGTTATGTCTATAGAGCGCAGGCTTGTTGTGTCTATAGGGAGAGGACTTGTTGTGTCTATAGGGCGAGGACTTGTGTCTATAGGGCGAGGACTTGTTGTGTCTATAGGGTAAGGACTTGTTGTGTCTATAGGGTAAGGACTTGTTATGTCTATAGGGCGAGGACTTGTTGTGTCTATAGGGCGAGGACTTGTTGTGTCTATAGGGTAAGGACTTGTTATGTCTATAGGGAGAGGACTTGTTGTGTCTATAGGGAGAGGACTTGTTGTGTCTATAGGGCGAGGACTTGTTGTGTCTATAGGGTAAGGACTTGTTATGTCTATAGGGAGAGGACTTGTTGTGTCTATAGGGAGAGGACTTGTTGTGTCTATAGGGCGAGGACTTGTTGTGTCTATAGGGTAAGGACTTGTTATGTCTATAGGGCGCGTGCTTGTTATGTCTATAGGACGAGGACTTGTTGTGTCTATAGGGCGAGGACTTGTGTCTATAGGGCGAGGACTTGTGTCTATAGGGCGAGGAATTGTTGTGTATATAGGACTTGTTATGTCCATAGGGCGAGGACTTGTTATGTCTATAGGGCGCGGACTTGTTATGTCTATAGGATGAGGATTTGTTGTGTCTATAGGACTTGTTGTGTCCATAGGGCGCGGACTTGTTATGTCTATAGGGCGATGACTTGTTATGTCTATAGGGCGCAGACTTGTTATGTCTATAGGGCGCAGACTTGTTATGTCTATAGGGCGAGGACTTGTTGTGTCTATAGGGCGTGGGCTTGTTATGTCTATAGGGCGAGGACTTGTTGTGTCTGTTGGGTGAGGACTTGTGTCTATAGGATGAGGACTTGTTGTGTCTATAGGGCGCAGGCTTGTTATGTCTATAGGATGAGAACTTGTTGTGTCTATAGGGCGAGGACTGGTTGAGTCTATAGGGCGCGGGCTTGTTATGTCTATAGGGCGCGGGCTTGTTATGTCTATAGGATGAGGACTTGTGTCTATAGGGCTTGTTATGTCTATAGGACGAGGACTTGTTATGTCTATAGGGCGCGGACTTGTTGTGTCTGTTGGGCGAGGACTTGTGTCTATAGGGCGAGGACTTGTTGTGTCTATAGGGAGCGGGCTTGTTATCTCTATAGGACGAGGACTTGTTGTGTCCATAGGGCGCGGACTTGTGTCTGTTGGGCGAGGACTTGTTGTGTCTATAGGACGAGGATTTGTTGTGTCTATAGGGCGCGGGCTTGTTATGTCTATAGGACGAGGACTTGTTGTGTCTATAGGGCGAGGACTTGTTATGTCTATAGGGCGAGGACTTGTTGTGTCTGTTGGGCGAGGACTTGTGTCTATAGGGCTCTTCTTTTCTCTTCTCCTCCTCTCTCTCTTCTTTTCTCTTCTCCTCCTCTCTCTTCTTTTCTCTTCTCCTCCTCTCTCTCTTCTTTTCTCTTCTCCTCCTCTCTCTCTCTTCTTTTCTCTCCTCCTCCTCTCTCTCTTCTTTTCTCTTCTCCTCCTCTCTCTCTCTTCTTTTCTCTCCTCCTCCTCTCTCTCTTCTCTTCTCCTCCTCTCTCTCTTCTTTTCTCTTCTCCTCCTCTCTCTCTTCTTTTCTCTTCTCCTCCTCCTTTCTCTCTTCTTTTCTCTTCTCCTCCTCCTCTCTCTCTTCTTTTCTCTTCTCCTCCTCTCTCTCTCTTCTTTTCTCTTCTCCTCCTCTCTCTCTCTTCTTTTCTCTTCTCCTCCTCTCTCTCTTCTTTTCTCTTCTCCTCCTCTCTCTCTCTCTCTTCTTTTCTCTTCTCCTCCTCTCTCTCTCTTCTTTTCTCTTCTCCTCCTCTCTCTCTTCTTTTCTCTTCTCCTCCTCTCTCTCTCTTCTTTTCTCTCCTTCTCCTCTCTCTCTTCTTTTCTCTTCTCCTCCTCTCTCTCTCTTCTTTTCTCTTCTCCTCCTCTCTCTCTCTTCTTTTCTCTTCTCCTCCTCTCTCTATCTTCTTTTCTCTTCTCCTCCTCTCTCTCTCTTCTTTTCTCTTCTCCTCCTCTCTCTCTTCTTTTCTCTTCTCCTCCTCCTCTCTCTCTTCTTTTCTCTTCTCCTCCTCTCTCTCTCTCTTCTTTTCTCTTCTCCTCCTCTCTCTCTTCTTTTCTCTTCTCCTCGTCTCTCTCTCTTCTTTTCTCTCCTCCTCCTCTCTCTCTTCTTTTCTCTTCTCCTCCTCTCTCTCTCTTCTTTTCTCTTTTTCTCCTCTCTCTCTTCTTTTCTCTTCTCCTCCTCTCTCTCTTCTTTTCTCTTCTCCTCCTCTCTCTCTCTTCTTTTCTCTTCTCCTCCTCTCTCTCTTCTTTTCTCTTCTCCTCCTCTCGCTCTCTTCTTTTCTCTTCTCCTCCCCTCTCTCTTATTTTCTCTTCTCCTCTCTCTTCTTTTCTCTTCTCCCCCTTTCTTTCTCCTCCTCTCTTCTTTTCTCTTCTCCTCCTCTCTTTCTTATTTTCTTTTCTCCCCCTTTCTTTCCTCTCCTCTCTTTCTTTCTTATCTTCCGCGTCTTCTATACAGTTTAGACATTTCGAGTATCTTGAGGTCGTATTGAGCGTTTCCACCTGTAATGACTTGATACAACGAATGTATTGGAGATCATTACTCTGAGAGATGTTGATGATTTCCCTTCTTCCTCATTCTCTTTCTTCTCGTCATTCTTTTTTTTCACCCTTCTCTTCTTTGTCTTCTTTCTTCTCTTCCTCATTTCTTATTTTTTTTCTTCCCCTCCTCATTCTCCTCTTTGTCCTTCTTTTCATGCTCCTCTTCTGTCTCATCTTCTTTGTCTTTATCCTCTTCCTCATTTTTCTTCTTCTTTATGTCATCCTTTTCCTTTTTTTCTTCTCATCTTCCTCCCATTCTTCTTAATTCTTTTCTCCACTTCCTCCTCTTTCTCTTCCTCTTTCTCCACTTCCTCTTTCTCCACTTCCTCCTGTTTTTCTTCCTCTTTCTTCACTTTCTCCTCTTTTTCTTCCACTTCTTCTTCCTCCTCTTCCTCTTCTTCTTCCTCTTCTTCCTCCTCTTTCTCTTATTCCTCCTCTTTCTCTTCCTTCTCCTTTATCCTCTCCCTCCTCTTTTTCTTCTTATTTCCTCTTTTCTTCCTCTTTCTTCCTTTCCTCCTCTTTTTCTTCCTCTTACTTTTTTCTTCTCTTCCTCCTATTTTTTTCTTCTTTCTTCTCTTCCTCCTTTTTTTCTTCTTCTTCTCTTCCTCCTCTTTTCCTTCCTCTCTTTCTTCTCCTCTCTTTTGTTTTCTTCTCTTCCTCATCTTCTCCTTCACAGCTGTAACATTTCCTGCAGTCATAATGAACGTCTCCACCTGTAATGACTTTCTATAACTAACATGGCGGAGATCATTACTCTGATCCTGTGCTGAGCACTTTGTGACTTTCTCATTTTCTCCACAATGATGGATTCTTGACGCTGTGAGATCTTTCTCTGATGCTGTCACTTATCATTGTAGAAGAAAATCTTCCAAAAGTAGGGACTAATACAACCCCAGTGAAGGTATTCCCCAGTAAAGGAGAACTCCAGTCATCTATGTCTCCTCCCCTCCGACAGCCTATGACTCCACCCCCAGAATCTCCACCCCCCAATGTACAGTCTCTGATGCCCCCTACAGTCATTACCTTGAGCTTATTATATTGGTTTTCTCCATGATACAGATCGGACCCCACCGCCATCTCTTCACAGGTGGTCTTCTGTACACTCAACTAAGCTCCGGCCATAGTGGGAAACATTATAAAATGGCAGCAATAGGTGATGCATCATGGGACATTTTTTAAGGCGGAATCTCCACTGATCGGGCTTCTATAAGATGAACTCCACAAGGAGGTGGAGAGTGCCCACGAGATGGGACATTGTAGAGGACACGAGATGGGACATTGTAGAGGACACAAGATGGGACATTGTAGAGGACACAAGATGGGACATTGTAGAGGACACAAGATGGGACATTGTAGAGGACACGAGATGGGACATTGTAGAGGACACGAGATGGGACATTGTAGAGGACACGAGATGGGACATTGTAGAGGACACGAGATGGAACTGTCACGATTCGGCTAGCTGGATGTGGATCCTCTGTGTCAGCGAGGGATTGGCGTGGACCATGTCGGTGGACCGGTTCTAAGATGCTACTGGTATTCACCAGAGCCCGCCGCAAAGCGGGATGGTCTTGCTGCGGTGGTAGCAACCAGGTCGTATCCACCGGCAACGGCTCAACCTCTCTGACTGCTGAGAAGGCGTGGGACAGAAGGACTAGGCAGAGACAAGGTCAGATGTAGCAGAAGGTCAGGGCAGGCGGCAAGGTTCGTAGTCAATGTGGATAGCAGAAGATCTGGAAACACAGGCTTGGACAACACTAAACGCTTTCACTGGCACAAGGCAACAAGATCCGGCAGGGGAAGTGAGGTATTATAGCCAGGGAGCAGGTGGAAGCTAATTAGGCTAATTGGGCCAGGCACCAATCATTGGTGCACTGGCCCTTTAAATCTTAGAGAGCTGGCGCGCGCGCGCCCTAAGGAGCGGAGCCGCGCGTGCCAGGACATGACAGCCGGGGGCCGGGACAGGTAAGTGACTTGGGATGCGATTCACGAGCGGGCGCGTCCCGCAATGCGAATCGCATCCCCGCCGGCAATGTGAGTGCAGCGCTCCCGGTCAGCGGGTCTGACCGGGGCATTGCAGAGAAAGGAACGCCGCGAGCGCTCCGGGGAGGAGCAGGAACAGGAACATTGTAGAGGACACGAGATGGGACATTGTAGAGGACACGAGATGGAACTGTCACGATTCGGCTAGCTGGATGTGGATCCTCTGTGTCAGCGAGGGATTGGCGTGGACCATGTCGGTGGACCGGTTCTAAGATGCTACTGGTATTCACCAGAGCCCGCCGCAAAGCGGGATGGTCTTGCTGCGGTGGTAGCAACCAGGTCGTATCCACCGGCAACGGCTCAACCTCTCTGACTGCTGAGAAGGCGTGGGACAGAAGGACTAGGCAGAGGCAAGGTCAGACGTAGCAGAAGGTAGGGGCAGGCGGCAAGGTTCGTAGTCAATGTGGATAGCAGAAGATCTGGAAACACAGGCTTGGACAACACTAAACGCTTTCACTGGCACAAGGCAACAAGATCCGGCAAGGGAGTGCAGGGGAAGTGAGGTATTATAGCCAGGGAGCAGGTGGAAGCTAATTAGGCTGATTGGGCCAGGCACCAATCATTGGTGCACTGGCCCTTTAAATCTTAGAGAGCTGGCGCGCGCGCGCCCTAAGGAGCGGAGCCGCGCGCGCCAGGACATGACAGCCGGGGGCCGGGACAGGTAAGTGACTTGGGATGCGATTCGCGAGCGGGCGCGTCCCGCTATGCGAATCGCATCCCCGCCGGCAATGTCAGTGCAGCCCTCCAGGTCAGCGGGTCTGACCGGGGCGCTGCAGAGAGAGGAACGCCGCAAGCGCTCCGGGGAGGAGCAGGGACCTGGAGCTCTCGGCGTAACAGTACCCCCCCCTTAGGTCTCCCCCTTTTTTGTCCGGCAATTGCTTCACATGGGACGAGGACACTGGGAGCGATTGTAGGGTTTCCACAAAGGCAGGCAGTACAGCAGGAGTGGGAATGGGGAGGGAGGGCAGAGGGTGAAGCTTGGCACGGGGCAGGGTGTCACCAGGACGGGGGCTATGAGGAGGCACGGCACAGTCCCGATAGGCCTTGGGGAGACCAGGCACAGGAGGAGACACTGAGGCCCGACAGACGGGACTGGGAGCAGAGGTGAGGCATTTCTTAAGGCAAGCAGAACCCCAATTCTTGATCTCCCCGGTGGTCCAGTCAAGGGTGGGAGAATGATGCTGGAGCCATGGCAGACCGAGGAGGACTTCAGAGGTACAGTTGGGAAGGACGAACAATTCGATCTTTTCATGATGGGGTCCAATGCACATCAAGAGGGGTTCTGTGCGGTAACGCACAGTACAGTCCAACTTCACTCCGTTGACCGAAGAAATGTAGAGCGGCTTGGCGAGACGGGTCACCGGGATGCAGAACTTATTCACCAAAGAGTCCAGAATAAAATTTCCAGAAGCACCAGAGTCCAAGCAGGCCACGGCTGAGAGGGAGGAGTTGGCAGAAAGAGAAATCCGCACGGGCACAGTGAGACGTGGAGAAGCAGACTTTGTACCAAGGGACGCCACTCCCACGTGAGCTGGGTGCGTGCGTGCGTTTCCTAGACGTGGGGGACGAATAGGGCAATCCACCAAGAAATGTTCAGTACTAGCGCAGTACAGACATAGATTTTTTTCCCTACGGCGAGTCCTCTCTTCAAGGGTCAGGCGAGACCGATCCACCTGCATAGCCTCCTCGGCGGGAGGCACAGGCGTAGAGTGCAAAGGATACTGTGGAAGAGGTGCCCAGAGATCAAGGTCTTTTTGGCGGAGCTCCTGGTGTCTCTCAGAAAAACGCATGTCAATGCGGGTAGCCAAATGGATAAGTTCTTGCAGGTTGGCAGGAATCTCTTGTGCGGCCAGTACATCCTTGATGTTACTGGATAGGCCTTTTTTAAAGGTCGCGCAGAGAGCCTCGTTATTCCAAGATAATTTGGAAGCGAGAGTACGAAATTGGATGGCGTACTCGCCTACAGAAGAATTACCCTGGACCAGGTTCAGCAGGGCAGTCTCGGCAGAAGAAGCTCGGGCTGGTTCCTCGAAGACACTACGGACTTCAGCGAAGAAGGACTGGACTGTAGCTGTGACAGGATCATTGCGGTCCCAGAGCGGTGTGGCCCAAGACAAAGCCTTTCCAGATAGAAGACTCACTACGAACGCCACCTTAGACCGTTCTGTAGGAAATTGGTCCGACAACATCTCCATATGTAGGGAACATTGCGACAGAAAGCCACGGCAGAGTCTAGAGTCCCCATCAAATTTGTCCGGCAGGGACAAGCGGAGGCTGGGAGCGGCCACTCGCTGCGGAGGAGGTGCAGGAGTTGGCGGAGGAGATGGTTGCTGCTGTAGCAGTGGCAGAAGTTGCTGTAACGTGGCGGTCAACTGCGACAGCTGCTGTCCTTGTTGGGCGATTTGCTGCGATTGCTGAGCGACCACCGTAGATAGGTCAGCGAGACTTGGCAGCGGCACCTCAGCGGGATCCATGGCCGGATCTACTGTCACGATTCGGCTAGCTGGATGTGGATCCTCTGTGTCAGCGAGGGATTGGCGTGGACCGTGTCGGTGGACCGGTTCTAAGATGCTACTGGTATTCACCAGGGCCCGCCGCAAAGCGGGATGGTCTTGCTGCGGCGGTAGCAACCAGGTCGTATCCACTGGCAACGGCTCAACCTCGCTGACTGCTGAGAAGGCATGGGACAGAAGGACTAGGCAGAGACAAGGTCAGATGTAGCAGAAGGTCGGGGCTGGCGGCAAGGTTCGTAGTCAATGTGGATAGCAGAAGATCTGGAAACACAGGCTTGGACAACACTAAATGCTTTCACTGGCACAAGGCAACAAGATCCGGCAGGGGAAGTGAGGTATTATAGCCAGGGAGCAGGTGGAAGCTAATTAGGCTAATTGGGCCAGGCACCAATCATTGGTGCACTGGCCCTTTAAATCTTAGAGAGCTGGCGCGCGCGCGCCCTAAGGAGCGGAGCCGCGCGCGCCAGGACATGACAGCCGGGGGCCGGGACAGGTAAGTGACTTGGGATGCGATTCACGAGCGGGCGCGTCCCGCTATGCGAATCGCATCCCCGCCGGCAATGTGAGTGCAGCCCTCCCGGTCAGCGGGTCTGACCGGGGCATTGCAGAGAAAGGAACGCCGCGAGCGCTCCGGGGAGGAGCAGGAACAGGAACATTGTAGAGGACACGAGATGGGAAATTGTAGAGGACACAAAATAGGACATTGTAGAGAAACACAAGATGGGACATTGTAGAGGACACAAGATGGGACATTGTAGAGGACACGAGATGGGACATTGTAGAGGACACGAGATGGGACATTGTAGAGGACAAGAGATGGGAAATTGTAGAGGACACAAAATAGGACATTGTAGAGGACACAAGATGGGACATTGTAGAGGACACAAGATGGGACATTGTAGAGGACACGAGATGGGACATTGTAGAGGACACGAGATGGGAAATTGTAGAGGACACAAAATAGGACATTGTAGAGGACACAAGATGGGACATTGTAGAGGACACGAGATGGGACATTGTAGAGGACACAAGATGGGACATTGTAGAGGTCACAGGCAAAAGGTAGGAAAAATTCAGCTCACCGTTGTAGTTCTCAGACCCAGATCACATATATGGTAACACACCTCTCCAGCTGGAAGACTCGGAATGAGGCAAGGGCCGTGTTCCCAGGTGCGGCAATTAGGCAGAGGAGGAAATAGCATCCGGCTCCCAGACTGGATAAAATACTGGCTTTATTAGAAAATATTAAAAACCAAACTGGAACATAATGTAGATAAGAACAAACGAAACGCAACCAACGCGTTTCGACCTGTTAACAAGTCTTAATCATGGTAAATGTAGTAGACAAAAAATGCATCTTAAATACTATGATGACCGGTGACGTCATGTAAAGATGTATAGAAAATGTGGAGCTGGGAGAATGGGTAAACCCGAAATGGAGTATACACATAAGTAAACAATAATTTGGGCATTGACTATATCTCATTCAATAAAAAATAGTTAATATATATAACTTAAGTCTTGCCTGTAGTTAAGTCCAGACGGGAAGCGCGTATCTAAACACAATATCCAAAAGGCCTCCCATCTGAACACAGCACGGCTCCAATCTCCGCCTCTCCTGGGCGGGCGCACTCTTTCTATACCTGTCACTGAAATATTCGGAACAATACCTGCATGATGATCGATAATATGTTTGGTAAAACCTGACACAGACCTATTACCGATTTTATTACTGTCGGGTATGTATAGATGTTCTTTGATCCTAACTTTAAGTTTTCTGCTCGTACATCCTACGTACTGAAGGTTGCACGGTATACAAATGATGGTGTAGACAACATGATGTGTCTGACAATTAATGAAACTTTTTGCTTGAAATTCTTGTCCTGTGGTGCATGAATGAAATGTGTTTGTATTGGGCATATATTGGCAGACTGTGCACCTTGGGTGGCTACATTTGTAGCTGCCTTTGCATGTTAGCCATGTGTCCGTGTGGAGAGCTGTACTAAAATCGCTGGGAGAAAGTTGATTATGCAGTGAACGCGCTTTTCGGGGTACCACCCGAACACCTTGCCGCACAATATCAGACATGGTTTTATCAAGATGTAATACTGGTAAATGTTTAAATATATATGTTTAATATCTTGAAATTGTCTGGAAATTGTCTGTAGTAAAGGTGGGAAGTGGTTTAGTATTAGACTGAGTGTGTTTCCTGTCACATAAATAGTAGTTAGCCGGTTTTGAATTAACAATACTTTCTGCTCTATTTATGATATGTGGTTTATACCCTCTGATAGATAGACGTTCTCTAATATCCTTGCATACCTCCTCGTATGTATGTTGTTCAGACGATGCGCGTCTTGCTCGTACAAATTCCCCAATGGGTAAGTTACGTGTTACGTGTTCTGGATGACAACTCGATGAATGGAGTAAACTATTGCCTGCACAAGTTTTACGGAACAATTTGGTGTGAATCATATGTGATGTACAGTCACCTCTCAGGGTAATATCTAGAAAATCTATTTGACTGGCTGAGATGCTGCCCGTAAATATTAATGACAAATCATTATTGTTCAAAAACTTGAAAAAATCCTCCCCTTGTGCAGGGGTCCCCCTCCAGATTAGGAGGAGGTCGTCAATGTATCTCCCATACCAACCCACAAGATGAATGAATGGGTTGGCATGGGAGAACAGGACGACCTCCTCCCAATATGCCATATACAAGTTGGCTAACGAGGGGGAGAACTTGGAGCCCATCGGGCAACCCGTAACCTGTAAATAAAAAACAGAATCAAAACTGAAAAAATTGCAAATGTTTTCTCTGGGGAAGAAAACGCTACATGTGTCTTTGATCTTAAACGACTTATGTGGGATCTTGAAACTTTAAAATCTCAACAATTAAGGGTATGGTGGGACGCCTCCACTCTGTCTCAATATATAGAAAAGTGCATGATCCCGAGAGGGTTACGTATCCGAAAGAAATCAACCATTATATATGATGATGACTTCTCTAAAAGGTGGAATGAAGCCCTCACCAGGTGTTCAACAGAACTAATGAAACTCATAGTAGAGAAGGAAGAACTCAAACTTGCTGATATTGAGTCCAGCATTAACAAGATCATGGTATCTATGGAACCATATTAAAATGAGGTGGATTTTGAAGCCCTTCAGAATAAAATGAATGAAGACCTACAGAAGTTGGAAGATACAGTCACAAATATTAAAAAGGTCAAATTTAATCTTGATCTGAAAGATTATTCTACCAATACGGTATATGACTGACATATTAACCCCTTAACGCCGCAGGACGTATATTTACGATCTGCGCCGGCTCCCGCGATATTAAGCGGGATCGCGCCGCGATCCTGCATCATATCGTGTCGGTCCCGGTGCTCATCAACGGCCGGGACCCGCGGCTAATACCACACATCGCCGATCGCGGCGATGTGCGGTATTAACCCTTTAGAAGCGGCGGTCAAAGCTGACCGCCGCTTCTAAAGTGAAACTGAAAGTGACCCGGCTGCTCAGTCGGGCTGTTCGGGACCGCCGCGGTGAAATCGCGGCGTCCCGAACAGCTGATCGGACACCGGGAGGGCCCTTACCTGCCACCTCGGTGACCGATCGACGAATGACTGCTCCGTGCCTGAGATCCAGGCAGGAGCAGTCAAGCGCCGATAATGCTGATCACAGGCGTGTTAATACACGCCAGTGATCAGCATAGGAGATCAGTGTGTGCAATGTTATAGGTCCCTATGGGATAACAATGATCAGTGTCCCTATGGGACCTATAACACTGCAAAAAAAAATGTAAAAAAAAAGTGTTAATCAAGGTCATTTAACCCCTTCCCTAATAAAAGTTTGAATCACCCCCCTTTTCCCATAAAAAAAATAAAACAGTGTAAAAAAAATAAATAAATAAACATATGTGGTATCACCGCGTGCGTAAATGTCCGAACTATAAAAATATATAATTAATTAAACCGCACGGTCAATGGCGTACGCGCAAAAAAATTCCAAAGTCCAAAAAAGCGTATTTTGGTCACTTTTTATACCATTAAAAAAATGAATAAAAAGTGATCAAAAAGTCCGATCAAAACAAAAATCATACCGATAAAAACTTCAGAACACGGCGCAAAAAATGAGTTCTCATACCGCCCTGTACATGGAAAAGTAAAAAAGTTATAGGGGTCAAAATATGAAATTTTTAAACGTATAAATTTCCTTGCATGTAGTTATGATTTTTTCCAGAAGTGTGACAATATCAAACCTATATAAGTAGGGTATGATTTTAACTGTATGGACCTACAGAATAATGATAAGGTGTAATTTTTACTGAAATATGCACTGCGTAGAAACGGAAGCCCCCAAAAGTTACAAAATGCTGTTTTTTTTTCGATTTTGTCGCACAATGATTTTTTTTTCCGTTTCGCCGTGCATTTTTGGGTAAAATGACTAATGTCACTGCAAAGTAGAATTGGCGACGCAAAAAATAAGCCATAATATGGATTTTTAGGTGGAAAATTGAAAGGGTTATTATTTTTAAAAGGTAAGGAGGAAAAAACGAAAGTGCAAAAACGGAAAAACCCTGAGTCCTTAAGGGGTTAAAAGACAATCCAGACCCAGATCAATATTAAGAAATTCACATTCCCAGAATACTTCACATTCCAAAAAAAATGTCAGTTTTAGCTCATCTGAAAATGAGGCAACGGATTATGGAACGGAGAGTGAAGGAGAGGCATATGATCATCACAATGGGCCCATGAGAGGAAATGTTTCCCAGCAGCAACAACCGGCAAAAAACGGGAAACCGCAACCACCACCAACAAATACGAAAACGCAGCATGTGAACAGAGACCATATACAAAATACAAGAGGAGACGCAGGAGGCACCGGGCAGGGAGGAAACACAAGAACCATATACAAAAGAGTGAACAAGTATCAACAGAAATACAAGTAACTAATTGTTCAGTAATAAATTTGTCTGCACAAATTCTGAGCCAAGAACAGATTGAGGTCATGGAGAAGAGGTTAAGTTTTGTGCCATCATGCAACTTCGATTTTTATGGCACATTGTTAGACGTCAACAAGTTTGTACGTCTCCTCACGGTGAAAAAACATTTCTTTGCAGAGGATACGACTGAAGCATTAGACAACTTGGAAACCCCAGATCCTCTAAATAATGTAGGACAAAAAGGTTTACCCCTATATAGTGATTTTGGGGAACATTTGAATACACAAATCCTTACAGACCTACAATCGGAAGCAAATCCATGTATCAATACCATTGAAAATACGTTAAGTTCCTTTTCAACAAAAAATCCTGATTTTTACCCGATCCAATCTCGGTCGGAGGGCATGGACATTTTCCAAACCAGAGTAGAAGAAGATCTAAAGAAATTGTATCAACAAACATCCACTATCAAACATCCCAATCTTACCTTTCAGCAACGTCAAGCCCTAAAGGAATTATCCAATAACAAATGACTCACTATACGCCAATCGGACAAAGGAGGCTCTGTTGCAGTGTTAGATTCTTCACTCTATAACAAGTTGGTGCTGGACATGCTAAACGACACACATACTTATCGATGTTTGACGCACGATCCAACCAATACCATTAAGAATAAATTATCACGGCTGGTGGAAGAAGGTGTAGCACTGTCCATCATTACCAAGAGACAAGCAGATTATCTTTTACCTCCTTTTGCAAAGTGTCCGGTGTTCCATGCGTTGCCTAAGCTACATGAAGAAAAATTTCCTCCGCCTTTGAGGCCCATAGTTGCGGGCATTGATTCTCTCCTAGAACGACTTAGTGCATGGCTGGATGGGATGTTACAGCCCCTGGATTTATCAAGGACACCAAGACCCTATTACAGGCTATGAGACTCCGCGAATGGACTAACGAGGACAGCTTGATGTCATGTGACATCACTACCCTTTACACGTGTATCCCCCATGATCGGGCAATAGAAGCCATATCCTACCATCTTAGTACCAGTAATTATGGATCCATTCTGCAGCAGTATATACTGGACGTTTTGCATTTTTTGCTACATCACAATTTTTTCAGTTTTGAAAAAGGTTCCATAGATACCATGATCTTGTTAATGCTGGACTCAAGATCAGCAAGTTTGAGTTCTTCCTTCTCTACTATGAGTTTCATTAGTTCTGTTGAACACCTGGTGAGGGCTTCATTCCACCTTTTAGAGAAGTCATCATCATATATAATGGTTGATTTCTTTCGGATACGTAACCCTCTCGGGATCATGCACTTTTCTATATATTGAGACAGAGTGGAGGCGTCCCACCATACCCTTAATTGTTGAGATTTTAAAGTTTCAAGATCCCACATAAGTCGTTTAAGATCAAAGACACATGTAGCGTTTTCTTCCCCAGAGAAAACATTTGCAATTTTTTCAGTTTTGATTCTGTTTTTTATTTACAGGTTACGGGTTGCCCGATGGGCTCCAAGTTCTCCCCCTCGTTAGCCAACTTGTATATGGCATATTGGGAGGAGGTCGTCCTGTTCTCCCATGCCAACCCATTCATTCATCTTGTGGGTTGGTATGGGAGATACATTGATGACCTCCTCCTAATCTGGAGGGGGACCCCTGCACAAGGGGAGGATTTTTTCAAGTTTTTGAACAATAATGATTTGTCATTAATATTTACGGGCAGCATCTCAGCCAGTCAAATAGATTTTCTAGATATTACCCTGAGAGGTGACTGTACATCACATATGATTCACACCAAATTGTTCCATAAAACTTGCGCAGGCAATAGTTTACTCCATTCATCGAGTTGTCATCCAGAACACGTAACACGTAACTTACCCATTGGGGAATTTGTACGAGCAAGACGCACATCGTCTGAACAACATACATACGAGGAGGTATGCAAGGATATTAGAGAACGTCTATCTATCAGAGGGTATAAACCACATATCATAAATAGAGCAGAAAGTATTGTTAATTCAAAACCGGCTAACTACTATCTATGTGGCAGGAAACACACTCAGTCTAATACTAAACCACTTCCCACCTTTACTACAGACAATTTCCAGACAATTTCAAGATATTAAACATATTATATTTAAACATTTACCAGTATTACATCTTGATAAAACCATGTCTGATATTGTGCGGCAAGGTGTTCGGGTGGTACCCCGAAAAGCACGTTCACTGCATAATCAACTTTCTCCCAGCGATTTTAGTACAGCTCCCCACACGGACACATGGCTAACATGCAAAGGCAGCTACAAATGTAGCCACCCAAGGTGCACAGTCTGCCAATATATGCCCAATACAAACACATTTCATTCATGCACCACAGGACAAGAATTTCAAGCAAAAAGTTTCATTAATTGTCAGACACATCATGTTGTCTACACCATCATTTGTATACCATGCAACCTTCAGTACGTAGGATGTACGAGCAGAAAACTTAAAGTTAGGATGAAAGAACATCTATACATACCCGACAGTAATAAAATCGGTAATAGGTCTGTGTCAGGTTTTACCAAACATATTATCGATCATCATGCAGGTATTGTTCCGAATATTTCAGTGACAGGTATAGAAAGAGTGCGCCCGCCCAGGAGAGGCGGAGATTGGAGCCGTGCTGTGTTCAGACGGGAGGCCTTTTGGATATTGTGTTTAGATACGCGCTTCCCGTCTGGACTTAACTACAGGCAAGACTTAAGTTATATATATTAACTATTTTTTATTGAATGAGATATAGTCAATGCCCAAATTATTGTTTACTTATGTGTATACTCCATTTCGGGATTACCCATTCTCCCAGCTCCACATTTTCTATACATCTTTACATGACGTCACCGGTCATCATAGTATTTAAGATGCATTTTTTGTCTACTACATTTACCATGATTAAGACTTGTTAACAGGTCGAAACGCGTTGGTTGCGTTTCGTTTGTTCTTATCTACATTATGTTCCAGTTTGGTTTTTAATATTTTCTAATAAAGCCAGTATTTTATCCAGTCTGGGAGCCGGATGCTATTTCCTCCTCCGACATTGTAGAGGACACGAGATGGGGCATTGTAGAGGACACAAGATGGACATTGTAGAGAACACAAGATGGGACATTGTAGAGGACACGAGATGGACATTGTAGAGGACACGAGATGGGACATTGTAGAGGACACAAGATGGACATTGTAGAGAACACAAGACGGGACATTGTAGAGGACATGAGATGGGACATTGTAGAGGATATGAGATTGGACATTGTAGAGGACATGAGATGGGACATTGTAGAGGACACGAGATGGGACATTGTAGAGGACACGAGATGGGACATTGTAGAGAACACAAGATGGACATTGTAGAGGACATGAGATGGGACATTGTAGAGGACACAAGATGGACATTGTAGAGGACACAAGATGGACATTGTAGAGAACACAAGACGGGACATTGTAGAGGACACGAGATGGGACATTGTAGAGGACACGAGATGGGACATTGTAGAGGACATGAGATGGGACATTGTAGAGGACACGAGATGGGACATTCTAGAGGACACGAGATGGGACATTGTAGAGGACATGAGATGGGACATTGTAGAGGACACAAGATGGGACATTGTAGAGGACACGAGATGGGACATTGTAGAGAACACAAGATGGACATTGTAGAGGACACAAGATGGGACATTGTAGAGGACACGAGATGGGACATTGTAGAGAACACGAGATGGGACATTGTAGAGGACACGAGATGGGACATTGTAGAGGACACGAGATGGGACATTGTAGAGAACACAAGATGGGACATTGTAGAGGACACGAGATGGGACATTGTAGAGGACACGAGATGGGACATTGTAGAGGATACAAGATGGACATTGTAGAGGACACGAGATGGGACATTGTAGAGGACACGAGATGGGACATTGTAGAGGACACGAGATGGGACATTGTAGAGGACACGAGATGGGACATTGTAGAGGACACGAGATGGGACATTGTAGAGGACACGAGATGTGACATTGTAGATGAACACGAGATGGGACATTGTAGAGGACACGAGATGGGACATTGTAGAGGACACAATATGGGACATTGTAGAGGACACAAGATGGGACATTGTAGAGGACACGAGATGGGACATTGTAGAGGACACGAGATGGGACATTGTAGAGGACACGAGATGGGACATTGTAGAGGACACGAGATGGGACATTGTAGAGGACACAAAATGGGGCATTGTAGAGGACACGAGATGGACATTGTAGAGAACACAAGATGGGACATTGTAGAGGACACGAGATGGACATTGTAGAGGACACGAGATGGGACATTGTAGAGAACACAAGATGGGACATTGTAGAGGACACGAGATGGGACATTGTAGAGGACACGAGATGGGACATTGTAGAGGATATGAGATTGGACATTGTAGAGGACATGAGATGGGACATTGTAGAGGACACGAGATGGGACATTGTAGAGGACACGAGATGGGACATTGTAGAGAACACAAGATGGACATTGTAGAGGACATGAGATGGGACATTGTAGAGGACACAAGATGGACATTGTAGAGGACACAAGATGGACATTGTAGAGAACACAAGACGGGACATTGTAGAGGACACGAGATGGGACATTGTAGAGGACACGAGATGGGACATTGTAGAGGACATGAGATGGGACATTGTAGAGGACACGAGATGGGACATTCTAGAGGACACGAGATGGGACATTGTAGAGGACATGAGATGGGACATTGTAGAGGACACAAGATGGGACATTGTAGAGGACACGAGATGGGGCATTGTAGAGGACACAAGATGGACATTGTAGAGAACACAAGATGGGACATTGTAGAGGACACGAGATGGGACATTGTAGAGGACACGAGATGTGACATTGTAGATGAACACGAGATGGGACATTGTAGAGGACACGAGATGGGACATTGTAGAGGACACAATATGGGACATTGTAGAGGACACAAGATGGGACATTGTAGAGGACACAAGATGGGGCATTGTAGAGAATACAAGATGGACATTATAGAGGACACAAGATGGGACATTGTAGAGGACACAAGATGGGACATTGTAGAGGACACGAGATGGGACATTGTAGAGGACACGAGATGGGACATTGTAGAGGACACGAGATGGGACATTGTAGAGGACACGAGATGGGACATTGTAGAGGACACGAGATGGGACATTGTAGAGGACACAAAATGGGGCATTGTAGAGGACACGAGATGGGACATTGTAGAGGACACGAGATGGGACATTGTAGAGGACACGAGATGGGACATTGTAGAGGACACGAGATGGGACATTGTAGAGGACACGAGATGGGACATTGTAGAGGAACACGAGATGGGACATTGTAGAGGAACATGAGATGGGACATTGTAGAGGACACGAGATGGGACATTGTAGAGGAACACGAGATGGGACATTGTAGAGGAACACGAGATGGGACATTGTAGAGGACACAAGATGGGACATTGTAGAGGACACAAGATGGGACATTGTAGAGGACACAAGATGGGACATTGTAGAGGACACGAGATGGGACATTGTAGAGAACACAAGTCCTCGCCCTAGAGACACAACAAGTCCTCGCCCTATAGACACAAGTCCCCAACCTATAGACACACCAAGTCCTCGCCCTATAGACACAAGTCCTCGCCCTATAGACACAACAAATCCTCGCCCTATAGACACAACAAGTCCTGGCCCTATAGACACACCAAGTCCTTGCCCTATAGACACAACAAGTCCTCGCCCTATAGACACAACAAGTCCTCGCCCAACAGACACAACAAGTCCGTGCCCTATAGACACAACAATTCCTCACCCTATAGACACAACCAATCCTCGCCCTATAGACACAAGTCCTCGCCCTATAGACAAAACAATTCCTCGCCCTATAGACAAAACAATTCCTCGCCCTATAGACACAACAAGTCCTCACCCTATAGACACAACAAGTCCTCGCCCTATAGACACAAATCCTCGCCCTATAGACACAACAAGTCCTCGCCCTATAGACACAAGTCCTCGCCCTATAGACACAAGTCCTCGCCCTATAGACACAACAAGTCCTCGCCCTATAGACACAAATCCTCGCCCTATAGACACAAATCCTCGCCCTATAGACACAACAAGTCCTCGCCCTATAGACACAAATCCTCGCCCTATAGACACAAATCCTCGCCCTATAGACACAAGTCCTCGCCCTATAGACACAAGTCCTCGCCCTATAGACACAAGTCCTCGCCCTATAGACACAAGTCCTCGCCCTATAGACAAAACAATTCCTCGCCCTATAGACATAACAAGTCCTCGCCCTATAGACATAACAAGTCCTTTCATCGATCCCTCCTGATGCCCATGGCTGGGGCCCCGCACCTCAGGACATTCCAGATTATTAGACCAGACTCTATAGATCACTATGAGGACGTCTCCCGGTGCTGAGACCCCGACCCATTAAAATGTCTGACACGTCTGCAGGACATATTGTAACTTTATATAAATGACAGAATCTGATGTGGGGGGTAGGAGCCAAAGAAACAACAAACATAGCAGAGCTGAAGATGTTCTGTACGGCGGAAACCACCAACATAGCAGAGCTGAATATGTTCTGTACGGCGGAAACCACCAACATAGCAGGGCTGAAGATGTTCTGTACAGAGGAAACCACCAACATAGCAGAGCTGAAGATGTTCTGTACAGAGGAAACCACCAACATAGCAGAGCTGAAGATGTTCTGTATGGAGGAAACCACCAACATAGCAGGGCTGAAGATGTTCTGTACAGAGGAAACCACCAACATAGCAGAGCTGAAGATGTTCTGTACAGAGGAAACCACCAACATAGCAGAGCTGAAGATGTTCTGTATGGAGGAAACCACCAACATAGTAGAGCTGAAGATGTTCTGTACAGAGGAAACCACCAACATAGCAGAGCTGAAGATGTTCTGTACAGAGGAAACCACCAACATAGCAGAGCTGAAGATGTTCTGTATGGAGGAAACCACCAACATAGCAGAGCTGAAGATGTTCTGTACAGAGAAAACCAACAAAATAGCAGAGCTGAAGATGTTCTGTACAGAGGAAACCACCAACATAGCAGAGCTGAAGATGTTCTGTACAGAGGAAACCACCAACATAGCAGAGCTGAAGATGTTCTGTATAGAGGAAACCAACAACATAGCAGAGCTGAATATGTTCTGTACAGAGGAAACCACCAACATAGCAGAGCTGAAGATGTTCTGTACAGAGGAAACCACCAACATAGCAGAGCTGAAGATGTTCTGTACAGAGGAAACCACCAACATAGCAGAGCTGAAGATGTTCTGTACAGAGGAAACCACCAACATAGCAGAGCTGAAGATGTTCTGTACAGAGGAAACCACCAACATAGCAGAGCTGAAGATGTTCTGTACAGAGGAAACCACCAACATAGCAGAGCTGAATATGTTCTGTACGGAGGAATGGTATAAAATCCCTCTAGGCCAATGTGCAGGACCACTGGAAGTTACCGGAAACTGCACAAGGGGGTCAGACCAGATGCTGAGAGCAAAGGTTCACATACTTTACCCCTTACACATATGGGATATACAGAGACATACAATATATAATAGACAGAGAGGCCATATATTATATACATTGATGAGTTATTTGCGCTGCACGTCTCCAGTTCTCTTCCTCCCTTATAGATATAAATCTATGAATAATTCAGCACCATGTTCTGCCCCCGGCCTCTCATGTCTCATCCATGAATATTTCATCAGAGTCTACAGAGACTTCTGTGCTGCACAAAGACACCATGTAGCACATGACTGCCCCCCAGCTAGACAACCTACCAGACCCCAGACCAGACCCCTGACCTCCAGCTAGACAACCTACCAGACCCCGGACCAGACCTCCAGCTAGAGAACCTACCAGACCAGACCCCTGACCTCCAGCTAGACAACCTACCAGACCCTGTACCAGACCCCTGACCAGACTTCCAGCTAGACAACCTACCAGACCCCAGACCAGACCCCTGACCTCCAGCTAGACAACCTACCAGACCCTGTACCAGACCCCTGACCAGACTTCCAGCTAGACAACCTACCAGACCCCAGACCAGAACCCTGACCAGACCTCCAGCTAGATAACATACCAGACCCCAGACCAGACCACTAACCTCCAGCTAGACAACCTACCAGACCAGACCCCGGACCAGACCTCCAGCTAGACAACCAACGAGACCCCAGACCAGACCCCTGACCTCCAGCTAGACAACCTACCAGACCCCAGACCATACCCCTGACCTCCAGCTAGACAACCTACCAGACCCCAGACCAGACCCCTGACCAGATCTCCAGCTAGACAACCTACCAGACCCATGACCAGACCCCTGACCTGATCTCCAGCTAGACAACCTACCAGACCCCAGACTATACCCCTGATCTCCAGCTAGACAACCTACCAGACCCCAGACCAGACCCCTGACCTCCAGCTAGACAACCTACCAGACCCCAGACCATACCCCTGACCTCCAGCTAGACAACCTACCAGACCCCGGACCAGACCTCCAGCTAGAGAACCTACCAGACCAGACCCAGACTCTACACGAGATGGGACATTGTAGAGGACACGAGATGGGACATTGTAGAGGACACGAGATGGGACATTGTAGAGGACACGAGATGGGACATTGTAGAGGACACGAGATGGGACATTGTAGAGGACACAAAATGGGGCATTGTAGAGGACACGAGATGGGACATTGTAGAGGACACGAGATGGGACATTGTAGAGGACACGAGATGGGACATTGTAGAGGACACGAGATGGGACATTGTAGAGGACACGAGATGGGACATTGTAGAGGACACGAGATGGGACATTGTAGAGGACACGAGATGGGACATTGTAGAGGACACGAGATGGGACATTGTAGAGGAACACGAGATGGGACATTGTAGAGGACACGAGATGGGACATTGTAGAGGAACACGAGATGGGACATTGTAGAGGAACATGAGATGGGACATTGTAGAGGACACGAGATGGGACATTGTAGAGGAACACGAGATGGGACATTGTAGAGGAACACGAGATGGGACATTGTAGAGGACACGAGATGGGACATTGTAGAGGAACAAGAGATGGGACATTGTAGAGGACACAAGATGGGACATTGTAGAGGACACAAGATGGGACATTGTAGAGGACACAAGATGGGACATTGTAGAGAACACAAGATGGGACATTGTAGAGGACACGAGATGGGACATTGTAGAGAACACAAGTCCTCGCCCTAGAGACACAACAAGTCCTCGCCCTATAGACACAAGTCCCCAACCTATAGACACACCAAGTCCTCGCCCTATAGACACAAGTCCTCGCCCTATAGACACAACAAATCCTCGCCCTATAGACACAACAAGTCCTGGCCCTATAGACACACCAAGTCCTTGCCCTATAGACACAACAAGTCCTCGCCCTATAGACACAACAAGTCCTCGCCCAACAGACACAACAAGTCCGTGCCCTATAGACACAACAATTCCTCACCCTATAGACACAACCAGTCCTCGCCCTATAGACACAAGTCCTCGCCCTATAGACAAAACAATTCCTCGCCCTATAGACAAAACAATTCCTCGCCCTATAGACACAACAAGTCCTCACCCTATAGACACAACAAGTCCTCGCCCTATAGACACAATTCCTCGCCCTATAGACACAACAAGTCCTCGCCCTATAGACACAAATCCTCGCCCTATAGACACAAGTCCTCGCCCTATAGACACAAGTCCTCGCCCTATAGACACAAGTCCTCGCCCTATAGACACAAGTCCTCGCCCTATAGACAAAACAATTCCTCGCCCTATAGACATAACAAGTCCTCGCCCTATAGACATAACAAGTCCTTTCATCGATCCCTCCTGATGCCCATGGCTGGGGCCCCGCACCTCAGGACATTCCAGATTATTAGACCAGACTCTATAGATCACTATGAGGACGTCTCCCGGTTATATCCAGTCGTCGGTGCTGAGACCCCGACCCATTAAAATGTCTGACACGTCTGCAGGACATATTGTAACTTTATATAAATGACAGAATCTGATGTGGGGGGTAGGAGCCAAAGAAACAACAAACATAGCAGAGCTGAAGATGTTCTGTACGGCGGAAACCACCAACATAGCAGAGCTGAATATGTTCTGTACGGCGGAAACCACCAACATAGCAGGGCTGAAGATGTTCTGTACAGAGGAAACCACCAACATAGCAGAGCTGAAGATGTTCTGTACAGAGGAAACCACCAACATAGCAGAGCTGAAGATGTTCTGTATGTATACCCCTGATCTCCAGCTAGACAACCTACCAGACCCCAGACCAGACCCCTGACCTCCAGCTAGACAACCTACCAGACCCCAGACCATACCCCTGACCTCCAGCTAGACAACCTACCAGACCCCGGACCAGACCTCCAGCTTGAGAACCTACCAGACCAGACCCCTGACCTCCAGCTAGACAACCTACCAGACCCCAGACCAGACCCCTGACCTCCAGCTAGACAACCTACCAGACCCTGTACCAGACCCCTGACCAGACTTCCAGCTAGACAACCTACCAGACCCCAGACCAGAACCCTGACCAGACCTCCAGCTAGATAACATACCAGACCCCAGACCAGACCACTAACCTCCAGCTAGACAACCTACCAGACCAGACCCCGGACCAGACCTCCAGCTAGACAACCTACGAGACCCCAGACCAGACCCCTGACCTCCAGCTAGACAACCTACCAGACCCCAGACTATACCCCTGACCTCCAGCTAGACAACCTACCAGACCCCAGACCAGACCCCTGACCAGATCTCCAGCTAGATAACCTACCAGACCCATGACCAGACCCCTGACCTGATCTCCAGCTAGACAACCTACCAGACCCCAGACTATACCCCTGATCTCCAGCTAGACAACCTACCAGACCCCAGACCAGACCCCTGACCTCCAGCTAGACAACCTACCAGACCCCAGACCATACCCCTGACCTCCAGCTAGACAACCTACCAGACCCCAGACCAGACCCCTGACCAGATCTCCAGCTAGACAACCTATCAGACCCCAGACTATACCCCTGACCTCCAGCTAGACAACCTACCAGACCCCAGACCAGACCCCTGACCTCCAGCTAGACAACCTACCAGACCCCAGACCATACCCCTGACCTCCAGCTAGACAACCTACCAGACCCATGACCAGACCCCTGACCAGATCTCCAGCTAGACAACCTACCAGACCCCAGACTATACCCCTGACCTCCAGCTAGACAACCTACCAGACCCCAGACCAGACCACTGACCAGACCTCCAGCTAGACAACCTACCAGACCCCAGACCAGAACCCTAACCAGACCTCCAGCTAGATAACATACCAGACCCCAGATCAGACCACTAACCTCCAGCTAGACAACCTACCAGACCTCAGACCAGACCCCGGACCAGACCTCCAGCTAGACAACCTACCAGACCCCGGACCAAACCCCTGACCTCCAGCTAGACAACCTACCAGACCCCAGACCAGACCTTCAGCTAGAGAACCTACCAGACCACTGACCAGAACCCTGACCAGACCTCTAGGCTAGACAACCTACCAGACCCCGGACCAAACCCCTGACCTCCAGCTAGACAACCTACCAGACCCCAGACCAGACCTTCAGCTAGAGAACCTACCAGACCACTGACCAGAACCCTGACCAGACCTCTAGGCTAGACAACCTACCAGATTCTGGACCAGACCTCCAACTAGAAACCCTACCAGACCACTGAAAAGAACACTGACCAGACCTCCAGTTAGACAACCTACCAGAACCCGGACCATACCCCTGACCTCAAGCTAGACAACCTACCAGACCCCAGAACAGACCCCTGACGAGACCTCCAGCTAGACAACCTACCAGACCCCAGACAAGACCCCTGACCAGACCTCCAGCTAGACAACCTACCAGACCCCGGACCATACCCCTGACCTCAAGCTAGACAACCTACCAGACCCCAGACCAGAACCCTGACCAGACCTCCAGCTAGACAACCTACCAGACCCCAGACCAGACCCCTGACCAGACCTCCAGCTAGACAACCTACCAGACCACTGACCAGAACCCTGACCAGACCTCCAGCTAGCAAACCTACCAGACCCCGGACCAGACCACTGACCTCCAGCTAGACAACCTATCAGATCCCGGACCATACCCTTGACCTCCAGCTAGACAACCTACCAGACCCCAGGCCATACCCCTGACCTACTGCTAGAGAACCTACCAGACCCCAGACCAGAACCCTGACCAGACCCCCAGCTAGACAACCTACCACACCCCGGACCAGACCTCCAGCTAGAGAACCTACCAGACCAGACCCCTGACCTCCAGCTAGACAACCTACCAGACCCCTGACCAGACCTCAAGCTAGACAACCTACCAGACCCCAGACCAGACCTCCAGCTAGAGAACCTACTAGACCACTGACCAGAACCCTGACCAGACCTCTAGCTAGACAACCTACCAGACCCCGGACCAGACTTCCAGCTAGATAACCTACCAGACCACTGACCAGAACCCTGACCAGACCTCTAGCTAGACAACGTACCATACCCCAGACCAGACCCCTAACCAGACCTCCAGCTAGACAACTTACCAGACCCCAGACCAGACCCCTGACCAGACCTCCAGCTAGACAACCTACCAGACCACTGACCAGAACCCTGGCCAGACCTCCAGCTAGCAAACCTACCAGACCCCGGACCAGACCACTGACCTCCAGCTAGACAACCTACCAGATCCCGGACCATACCCTTGACCTCCAGCTAGACAACCTACCAGACCCCATGCCATACCCCTGACCTACAGCTAGAGAACCTACCAGACCCCAGACCAGAACCCTGACCAGACCCCCAGCTAGACAACCTACCAGACCCTGGACCAGACCTCCAGCTAGAGTACCTACCAGACCCCTGACCTCCAGCTAGACAACCTACCAGACCCCTGACCAGACCTCAAGCTAGACAACCTACTAGACCCCGGACCAGACCTCCAGCTATAGAACCTACTAGACCACTGACCAGAACCCTGACCAGACCTCTAGCTAGACAACCTACCAGACCCCAGACCAGACCTCCAGCTATATAACCTACCAGACCACTGACCAGAACCCTGACCAGACCTCTAGCTAGACAACCTGCTATACTCCAGACCAGACCCCTAACCAGACCTCCAGCTAGACAACCTACCAGACCCCAGACCAGACCCCTGACCAGACCTCCAGCTAGACAACCTACCAGACCACTGACCAGAACCCTGGCCAGACCTCCAGCTAGCAAACCTACCAGACCCCGGACCAGAACGCTGACCTCCAGCTAGACAACCTACCAGATCCCGGACCATACCTTTGACCTCCAGCTAGACAACCTACCAGACCCCATGCCATACCCCTGACCTACAGCTAGAGAACCTACCAGACCCCAGACCAGAACCCTGACCAGACCCCCAGCTAGACAACCTACCACACCCCGGACCAGACCTCCAGCTAGAGGACCTATCAGACCAGACCCCTGACCTCCAGCTAGACACCCTACCAGACCCCTGACCAGACCTCAAGCTAGACAACCTACTAGACCCCGGACCAGACCTCCAGCTAGAGAACCTACCAGACCACTGACCAGAACCCAGACCTCTAGCTAGACAACCTACCAGACCCCGGACCAGACCTCCAACTAGAGAACCTACCAGACCACTGACCAGAACCCTGACCAGACCTCTAGCTAGACAACCTACCATACCCCAGACCAGACCCCTGACCAGACCTCCAGCTAGACACCCTACCAGACCACTGAAAAGAACCCTGACCAGACCTCCAGCTAGACAACCTACCAGACCCCGGACTATACCCCTGACCTCCAGCTAGACAACCTACCAGACCCCAAACCATACCCCTGATCTCCAACTAGACAACCTTCCAGACCCCGGACCAGACCGCTGACCTCCAGGTAGACAACCTACCAGACCCTGGACTAGACCGCTAACTTCCAGGTAGACAACCTACTGGACCCCAGACCATACCCCTGACCTCCAGCTAGACAACCTACCAGACCCCTGACCATACCCCTGACCTCTAGCTAGACAACCTACCAGACCCCAGACCAGACCACTGACCTCTAGGTAGACAATCTACCAGACCCCGGACCATAGCCCTGACCTCCAGCTAGACAACCTACCGGACCCTTGACCAGAACCCTGACCAGACATCCAGCTAGACAACCTACCACACCCCTGACCTCCCGCTAGACAACCTACCAGACCATACCCCTGACCAAAACCCTGACCTCCAGTTAGACCCCAGACCATACCCCTGACCAAACCCCGGACCAGAACCCTGACCAGACCCCTGACCAGACCTCCAGCTAGACAACCTACCAGACCCCAGACCAGACCCCTGACCAGACTTCCAGCTAGACAACCTACCAGACCACTGACCAGAACCCTGGCCAGACCTCCAGCTAGCAAACCTACCAGACCCCGGACCAGACCGCTGACCTCCAGCTAGACAACCTACCAGATCCCGGACCATACCCTTGACCTCCAGCTAGACAACCTACCAGACCCCATGCCATACCCCTGACCTACAGCTAGAGAATCTACCAGACCCCAGACCAGAACCCTGACCAGACCCCCAGCTAGACAACCTACCAGACCCCGGACCAGACCTCCAGCTAGAGAACCTACTAGACCACTGACCAGAACCCTGACCAGACCTCTAGCTAGACAACCTACCAGACCCCGGACCAGACCTCCAGCTATATAACCTACCAGACCACTGACCAGAACCCTGACCAGACCTCTATCTAGACAACCTACCATACCCCAGACCAGACCCCTAACCAGACCTCCAGCTAGACAACCTACCAGACCCAGACCAGACCCCTGACCAGACCTCCAGCTAGACAACCTACCAGACCCCGGACCAGACCTCCAGCTAGAGAACCTACTAGACCACTGACCAGAACCCTGACCAGACCTCTAGCTAGACAACCTACCAGACCCCGGACCAGACCTCCAGCTATATAACCTACCAGACCACTGACCAGAACCCTGACCAGACCTCTATCTAGACAACCTACCATACCCCAGACCAGACCCCTAACCAGACCTCCAGCTAGACAACCTACCAGACCCAGACCAGACCCCTGACCAGACCTCCAGCTAGACAACCTACCAGACCACTGACCAGAACCCTGGCCAGACCTCCAGCTAGCAAACCTACCAGACCCCGGACCAGACCACTGACCTCCAGCTAGACAACCTACCAGATCCCGGACCATAACCATGACCAGACCCCCAGCTAGACAACCTACCAGACCCTGGACCAGACCTCCAGCTAGAGTACCTACCAGACCCCTGACCTCCAGCTAGACAACCTACCAGACCCCTGACCAGACCTCAAGCTAGACAACCTACTAGACCCCGGACCAGACCTCCAGCTATAGAACCTACTAGACCACTGACCAGAACCCTGACCAGACCTCTAGCTAGACAACCTACCAGACCCCAGACCAGACCTCCAGCTATATAACCTACCAGACCACTGACCAGAACCCTGACCAGACCTCTAGCTAGACAACCTACTATACTCCAGACCAGACCCCTAACCAGACCTCCAGCTAGACAACCTACCAGACCCCAGACCAGACCCCTGACCAGACCTCCAGCTAGGCAACCTACCAGACCACTGACCAGAACCCTGGCCAGACCTCCAGCTAGCAAACCTACCAGACCCCGGACCAGAACGCTGACCTCCAGCTAGACAACCTACCAGATCCCGGACCATACCCTTGACCTCCAGCTAGACAACCTACCAGACCCCATGCCATACCCCTGACCTACAGCTAGAGAACCTACCAGACCCCAGACCAGAACCCTGACCAGACCCCCAGCTAGACAACCTACCACACCCCGGACCAGACCTCCAGCTAGAGGACCTATCAGACCAGACCCCTGACCTCCAGCTAGACACCCTACCAGACCCCTGACCAGACCTCAAGCTAGACAACCTACTAGATCCCGGACCAGACCTCCAGCTAGAGAACCTACCAGACCACTGACCAGAACCCAGACCTCTAGCTAGACAACCTACCAGACCCCGGACCAGACCTCCAACTAGAGAACCTACCAGACCACTGACCAGAACCCTGACCAGACCTCTAGCTAGACAACCTACCATACCCCAGACCAGACCCCTGACCAGACCTCCAGCTAGACACCCTACCAGACCACTGAAAAGAACCCTGACCAGACCTCCAGCTAGACAACCTACCAGACCCCGGACTATACCCCTGACCTCCAGCTAGACAACCTACCAGACCCCAAACCATACCCCTGATCTCCAACTAGACAACCTTCCAGACCCCGGACCAGACCGCTGACCTCCAGGTAGACAACCTACCAGACCCTGGACTAGACCGCTAACTTCCAGGTAGACAACCTACTGGACCCCAGACCATACCCCTGACCTCCAGCTAGACAACCTACCAGACCCCTGACCATACCCCTGACCTCTAGCTAGACAACCTACCAGACCCCAGACCAGACCACTGACCTCTAGGTAGACAACCTACCAGACCCCGGACCATAGCCCTGACCTCCAGCTAGACAACCTACCGGACCCTTGACCAGAACCCTGACCAGACATCCAGCTAGACAACCTACCACACCCCTGACCTCCCGCTAGACAACCTACCAGACCATACCCCTGACCAAAACCCTGACCTCCAGTTAGACCCCAGACCATACCCCTGACCAAACCCCGGACCAGAACCCTGACCAGACCCCTGACCAGACCTCCAGCTAGACAACCTACCAGACCCCAGACCAGACCCCTGACCAGACTTCCAGCTAGACAACCTACCAGACCACTGACCAGAACCCTGGCCAGACCTCCAGCTAGCAAACCTACCAGACCCCGGACCAGACCGCTGACCTCCAGCTAGACAACCTACCAGATCCCGGACCATACCCTTGACCTCCAGCTAGACAACCTACCAGACCCCATGCCATACCCCTGACCTACAGCTAGAGAACCTACCAGACCCCAGACCAGAACCCTGACCAGACCCCCAGCTAGACAACCTACCACACCCCGGACCAGACCTCCAGCTAGAGAACCTACCAGACCAGACCCCTGACCTCCAGCTAGACAACCTACCAGACCCCTGACCAGACCTCAAGCTAGACAACCTACTAGACCCCGGACCAGACCTCAAGCTAGAGAACCTACCAGACCACTGACCAGAACCCTGACCAGACCTCTAGCTAGACAACCTACCAGACCCCAGACCAGACCTCCAACTAGAGAACCTACCAGACCACTGACCAGAACCCTGACCAGACCTCTAGCTAGACAACCTACCATACCCAAGACCAGACCCCTGACCAGACCTCCAGCTAGACACCCTACCAGACCACTGAAAAGAACCCTGACCAGACCTCCAGCTAGACAACCTACCAGACCCCGGACTATACCCCTGACCTCCAGCTAGACAACCTACCAGACCCCAGACCATACCCCTGATCTCCATCTAGACAACCTTCCAGACCCCGGACCAGACCGCTGACCTCCAGGTAGACAACCTACCAGACCCTGGACTAGACCGCTAACTTCCAGGTAGACAACCTACCAGACCCCAGACCATACCCCTGACCTCCAGCTAGACAACCTACCAGACCCCTGACCATACCCCTGACCTCTAGCTAGACAACCTACCAGACCCCAGACCAGACCGCTGATCTCTAGGTAGACAACTTACCAGACCCCGGACCATAGCCCTGACCTCCAGCTAGACAACCTACCAGACCCCTGACCAGAACCCTGACCAGACCTCCAGCTAGACAACCTACCACACCCCTGACCTCCCGCTAGACAACCTACCAGACCAAACCCCTGACCAAAACCCTGACCTCCAGTTAGACCCCAGACCATACCCCTCACCAAACTCCGGACCAGAACCCTGACCTGACCCCTGATCAGACCTCCAGCTAGACATCCTACCAGAACCCTGACCAGACTTCCAAATAGACAACCTCACAGACCCCAGACCATACCCCTGACCTCCAGCTAGACAACCTACCAGACCCCATGCCATACCCCTGACCTACAGCTAGAGAACCTACCAGACCCCAGACCAGAACCCTGACCAGACCCCCAGCTAGACAACCTACCAGACCCCAGACAAGACCTCCAGCTAGAGAACCTACCAGACCAGACCCCTGACCTCCAGCTAGACAACCTACAAGACCACTGACCAGACCTCAAGCTATACACCCTACTAGACCCCAGACCAGACCTCCAGCTAGAGAACCTACCAGACCACTGACCAGAACCCTGACCAGACCTCTAGCTAGACAACCTACCAGACCCCGGACCAGACCTCCAACTAGAGAACCTACCAGACCACTGACCAGAACCCTGACCAGACCTCTAGCTAGACAACCTACCATACCCCAGACCAGACCCCTGACTAGACCTCCAGCTAGACACCCTACCAGACCACTGAAAAGAACCCTGACCAGACCTCCAGCTAGACAACCTACCAAACCTCGGACTATACCCCTGACCTCCAGCTAGACAACCTACCAGACCGCAGACCATACCCCTGATCTCCAGCTAGACACCCTACCAGACCCCGGACCAGACCGCTGACCTCCAGGTAGACAACCTACCAGACCCCGGACTAGACCGCTAACTTCCAGGTAGACAACCTACCAGACCCCAGACCATACCCCTGACCTCCAGCTAGATAACCTACCAGACCACGGACCATACCCCTGACCTCTAGCTAGACAACTTACCAGACCCCAGACCATACCCCTGACCTCCAGCTAGATAACCTACCAGACCACGGACCATAGCCCTGACCAGACCCCTGACTAGATCCCAGACCGGAACCCTGACCAGACCAAGGATCAGACCCTCAGCTAGACAACATCATATACTCATCCACATCACTGACCCCTGACCTCCAGATAGGAACCCGACCAGACCCCTGACTGGACCCCTAGCTAGACAACCTACCAGACCCTGGAGCAGACCCCCGACTAGAACCCTGACCAGACCCCTGACCAGACCCCGGACCAGACCCCTGACCGGACCCCCCATCTAGACAGCCTACCAGACCCCGGACCAGACCTCTGACCGGACCCCTATCTAGACAACCTACCAGATTCTAGACCAGACCCCTGACCAGACCCCAGACCAGAACCCTGAACAGAACTCTGACAACCAGATAACCGACCAGACACCGGACCAGAACTCTGACTCCCAGCTAGACAACCTTCCAAACCCCTCACCAGACCACTGGCAAGACCCCGGACCAGACCCCTAACAAGGCCCCCCAGCTAGACAACCTACAAGACCCTGGACCAGACCCCTGACCAAAACCCTGACCAGACCCCTGACCAGCCCCGGACTAGAACCCTGACCGAACGCCCAGTTAGACAACCTACCAGACCCCGGACTAGAAACCTGACCAGACCCCTGATCAGAACTCTGACCCCCAGCTAGACAACCCACCAGACCCCTGACCAGACCCCTGACCGGATCTCTAGGTAGACAATCTACCACACCCTTGACCAGACCCCTAACCAGACTACAAATCAAAGCCAAAACCTGACCCAGAGCCTGACCCCACACCAATCCACAAACCTGACCCCAGAGGCCAAACCAGACACCAAACAAACCCCTAACCCTACCCCAGGCTAGACTCCAGACCAGAAGCCCAACAGACCCCAAAACAGACCTCAAACCAGAATCAAATTCCCATACCAGACCCCAAACCTGGTCCATGACCAGATCACTGATTAGACTCCTAATTAGACACCAGACAAGAGCTCAAACAAGATCCCAGGCTTAAACCTAGACCAGAACCATGACCAGAGCTAAAGTAAGATGAACAAACCTCTGAACAGCGCTCAAACCAGACCCCAAACCGGACCCTACACCTATGTGCTGTGCGCGCTCTGCTACATCTCTGCACTGTGTGTGCTCTGCTACATCTCTGCACTGTGTGTGCTCTGGTACATCTCTGCACTGTGTGTGCTCTGCTACATCTCTGCGCTGTGTGTGCTCTGCTACATCTCTGCACTGTGCGCGCTCTGCTACATCTCTGCACTGTGTGTGCTCTGCTACATCTCTGCGCTGTGTGTGCTCTCCTACATCTCTGCACTGTGTGGGCTCTGCTACATCTCTGCACTGTGTGTGCTCTGCTACATCTCTGCACTGTGTGTGCTCTGCTACATCTCTGCGCTGTGTGTGCTCTGCTACATCTCTGCACTGTGTGCGCTCTGCTACATCTCTGCACTGTGTGTGCTCTCCTACATCTCTGCACTGTGTGTGCTCTGCTACATCTCTGCGCTGTGTGTGCTCTGCTACATCTCTGCGCTGTGTGTGCTCTGCTACATCTCTGCGCTGTGCGCGCTCTGCTACATCTCTGCACTGTGTTTGCTCTGCTACATCTCTGCACTGTGCGCGCTCTGCTACATCTCTGCACTGTGCGCGCTCTGCTACATCTCTGCGCTGTGTGTGCTCTCCTACATCTCCGCTGTGTGTGCTCTGCTACATCTCTGCGCTGTGTGTGCTCTCCTACATCTCTGCGCTGTGTGTGCTCTCCTACATCTCCGCTGTGTGTGCTCTGCTACATCTCTGCGCTGTGTGTGCTCTCCTACATCTCTGCGCTGTGTGTGCTCTGCTACATCTCTGCACTGTGTGTGCTCTGCTACATCTCTTCACTGTGTGCTCTCCTACATCTCTGCGCTGTGTGCGCTCTGCTACATCTCTGCACTGTGTGCGCTCTGCTACATCTCTGCACTGTGTGTGCTCTGCTACATCTCTGCGCTGTGTGTGCTCTGCTACATCTCTGCGCTGTGTGCGCTCTGCTACATCTCTGCGCTGTGTGTGCTCTGCTACATCTCTGCGCTGTGTGCGCTCTCCTACATCTCTGCGCTGTGTGCGCTCTGCTACATCTCTGCGCTGTGTGCGCTCTCCTACATCTCTGCGCTGTGTGTGCTCTGCTACATCTCTGCGCTGTGCGTGCTCTCCTACATCTCTGCGCTGTGCGCGCTCTGCTACATCTCTGCGCTGTGTGTGCTCTGCTACATCTCTGCACTGTGTGTGCTCTGCTACATCTCTGCACTGTGTGTGCTCTCCTACATCTCTGCACTGTGTGCGCTCTGCTACATCTCTGCGCTGTGTGTGCTCTCCTACATCTCTGCACTGTGTGCTCTGCTACATCTCTGCGCTGTGTGTGCTCTCCTACATCTCTGCGCTGTGTGCGCTCTGCTACATCTCTGCGCTGTGTGTGCTCTCCTACATCTCTGCGCTGTGTGTGCTCTGCTACATCTCTGCGCTGTGTGTGCTCTGCTACATCTCTGCACTGTGTGTGCTCTGCTACATCTCTGCGCTGTGTGCGCTCTGCTACATCTCTGCGCTGTGCGCTCTCCTACATCTCTGCGCTGTGTACGCTCTGCTACATCTCTGCGCTGTGTACGCTCTGCTACATCTCTGCGCTGTGTGCGCTCTGCTACATCTCTGCGCTGTGTGCGCTCTGCTACATCTCTGCGCTGTGTGTGCTCTGCTACATCTCTGCGCTGTGTGTGCTCTGCTACATCTCTGCGCTGTGCGCTCTCCTACATCTCTGCTCTGTGTACGCTCTGCTACATCTCTGCGCTGTGTGCGCTCTGCTACATCTCTGCGCTGTGTGCTCTGCTACATCTCTGCACTGTGTGTGCTCTGCTACATCTCTGCGCTGTGTGCGCTCTGCTACATCTCTGCACTCCTCAGCTGAAGTGTCTGGAGGAACCAGCAGTAATGGTGGGAACGTTTCGTTTCTCGGTGTCGCCCCCCATGTCCCCCCTTATTGCTCGGAGCGTTCAGCTGGATCCAGGAAATATCCCAGAAAACCATAAGCGACTGTGAACGGCAGATGGTGGGGGGAGGAGCGCATAATCCCCTCCACAACAGTAACCCCTTCTCTGCTAGATGATTATTATGGGAGAACTCCACCCTGGGCCAGAACACCGGGGGAGGGGGGGGGGGGGGCAACAATAAGAAAATATAAATCATTCTTCCCTCCTTTGGACATTTTTGTATGTTAAGTATTATAAGTGGGGTCATTGCCCTGTAACCTCTGAGGACGTCACATCTGACGAAACATGTTGGGGGGGGGGGCACTGTGAGTTTTATACATCAGCACTAGCTCCTTAGTACAGGTACAAACTGCAGGTCAGGTCGTTAGTGTCAGACTGTGCGCCAATCAGATCGGTGGGAGATAGTGCTGGGCTTTTAGAATATCACTGTTTAGCTCATTATTATTCATTATTATTCACTATTATTCATTATTATTCACTATTATTCATTATTAGTCATTATTATTCACTATTATTCATTATTATTCATTATTATTCACTATTATTCACTATTATTCATTATTATTCACTGTTATTCACTATTATTCACTATTATTCATTATTATTCACTATTATTCATTATTATTCACTATTATTCACTATTATTCATTATTATTCACTATTATTCATTATTATTCATTATTATTCATTATTATTCACTATTATTCATTATTATTCACTATTATTCATTATTATTCACTATTATTCATTATTATTCATTAATATTCACTATTATTCTTCATTATTATTCACTATTATTCCTTATTATTCCTTATTATTCACTATTATTCACTATTATTCACTATTATTCCTTATTATTCACTATTACTGTTATTCACTATTATTCCTTTTTATTCACTATTACTGTTATTCACTATTATTCCTTTTTATTCACTATTACTGTTATTCACTATTATTCATTATTATTCACTATTCATTATTATTCACTATTATTCATTATTATTCACTATTACTGTTATTCACTATTATTCATTATTATTCACTATTACTGTTATTCACTATTATTCATTATTATTCACTATTATTCATTATTATTCACTGTTATTCATTATTATTCACTATTATTCATCATTATTCACTATTCTTCATTATTATTCACTATTACTGTTATTCACTATTATTCATTATTATTCACTATTATTATTCTTCACTGTTATTCACTATTATTCACTATTATTCATTATTATTCACTATTATTCACTATTATTCACTATTATTCACTTTTAGTTTTTTCAGTGAGGGACCTTTATCCTGTCTTTATGGCAGAGTTGTTGTAGTCTTTACATTGGTTACGTCCACCCCTCATTTGGGTCTAATGTTTTGAGCACCCGTCCATCTGTCACCTGATGAAGAAGGATGCCCGGCGGAAGCAACACAAAGCTAAAAGGGGTACTCCCATGGAAAAAAAAAATTTTTAATCAACTGGTGCCAGAAAGTTAAACAGATTTGTAAATCACTTCTATTAAAAAATCTTAATCTTTCCAGTACTTTTTAGGGGCTGTATACTAAAGAGAAATTTAAAAAAAAATGCATTTCCTCTGATGTCATGACCACAGTGCTCTCTGCTGACCTCTGCTGTCAATTTTCAGGAACTGTCCAGAGTAGAAGAAAATCCCCATAGCAAACATATGCTGCTCTGACAGTTCCTAAAATGGACAGCAGAGGTCAGCAGAGAGCACTGTGGTCATGACATCAGAGGAAATGCATTTCTTTTTTGGATTTCTCTTTAGAATACAGCCCCTAAAAAGTACTGGAAGGATTAAGATTTTTAATAGAAGTGATTTACAAATCTGTTTAACTTTCTGGCACCAGTTGATTTAAAATAAAAAAAGGTTTTCCACAGGAGTACCCCTTTAAGAGCTGAAATCTCCCAGAATCCTCTGTCCTCACCTGTATGTTACATGACTCCCACCGCCAGGAGACTACCACCTCTGGACAGGTATTTGGGGTGGATATTTCCGGTGATTGTTGTCTGGCAATATTCTGGGACTGATGGTAGACCTCCCCCCCACCCCCATCAGCCCTGGTAATGTACAGTAGCGTCGTTGGCCGTGAGCCCCATCTGTAACATGGCGGCTGGTGCTGACCTCTTGTGTCCCCGCAGATGATACGATCTGATGTGATCCGACACATGAGTGAAGGGAAGGTTATTGTCCTGCGGAGACGAAACCGAAGAGACAGAGGAGACAGAGGAGAAAGAGGAGACAGAGGAGAAAGAGGAGACAGAGGAGAAAGAGGAGAAAGAGGAGACAGGAGACAGAGGAGAAAGAAAAGACAGAAGACAGAGGAGAAAGAGGAGACAGAGGAGAAAGAGGAGACAGAGGAGAAAGAAAAGACAGAAGACAGAGGAGAAAGAGGAGACAGAGGAGAAAGAGGAGACAGAGGAGAAAGAGGAGACAGAGGAGAAAGAAAAGACAGAGGAGACAGAGGAGAAAGAGGAGACAGAGGAGAAAGAGGAGACAGAGGATAAAGAAAAGACAGAGGAGACAGAGAAGACAGAGGAGAAAGAGGAGACAGAGGAGAAAAAGGAGACAGAGGAGAAAGAGGAGACAAGAGACAGAGGAGAAAGAAAAGACAGGAGACAGAGGAGAAAGAGAAGACAGAAGACAGAGGAGAAAGAGAAGACAGAGGAGAAAGAGGAGAAAGAGAAGACAGAGGAGAAAGAGAAGACAGGAGACAGAGGAGAAAGAAAAGACAGGAGAAAGAGGAGACAGGGGAGAAAGAAAAGACAGGAGAAAGAGGAGACAGAGGAGAATGAGGAGACAGAGGAGAAAAAGAAGACAGAGGAGACAGAGGAGAAAGAGAAGAAAGAGAAGACAGAGAAGAAAGAGAAGACAGAGGAGAAAGAGGAGACAGAGGAGAAAGAGAAGAAAGAGAAGACAGAGGAGAAAGAGGAGACAGAGGAGAACGAGAAGAAAGAGAAGACAGAGGAGAAAGAGAAGACAGAGGAGAAAGAGAAGACAGGAGAAAGAGAAGACAGAGGAGAAAGAAAAGACAGGAGACAGAGGAGAAAGAAAAGACAGGAGAAAGAGGAGACAGAGGAGAATGAGGAGACAGAGGAGAAAAAGAAGACAGAGGAGACAGAGGAGAAAGAGAAGACAGAGGAGAAAAAGAAGAAAGAGGAGACAGAGGAGAAAGAGGAAACATAGAAAACATAGAAACATAGAATGTGTCGGCAGATAAGAACCATTTGGCCCATCTAGTCTTCCCAATAATCTAAATACTATGAATAGTCCCTGGCCCTATCTTATATGAAGGATAGCGTTATACCTATCCCTATCTTATATGAAGGATAGTCTTATACCTATCTCTATCTTATATGAAGGATAGCCTTATACCTATCCCTATCTTATATGAAGGATAGCCTTATACCTATCCCTATCTTATATGAAGGATAGCCTTATACCTATCCCTATCTTATATGAAGGATAGACTTATACCTATCCCTGTCTTATATGAAGGATAGCCTTATACCTATCCCTATCTTATATGAAGGATAGCCTTATACCTATCCCTATCTTATATGAAGGATAGCCTTATACCTATCCCTATTTTATATGAAGGATAGCCTTATACCTATCTCTATCTTATATGAAGGATAGCCTTATACCTATCCCATCTTATATGAAGGATAGTCTTATACCTATCCCATCTTATATGAAGGATAGCCTTATATCTATCTCTATCTTATATGAAGGATAGCCTTATATCTATCTCTATCTTATATGAAGGATAGTCTTATACCTATCCCTATCTTATATGAAGGATAGCCTTATACCTATCTCTATCTTATATGAAGGATAGCCTTATACCTATCTCTATCTTATATGAAGGATAGTCTTATACCTATCTCTATCTTATATGAAGAATAGCCTTATACCTATCTCTATCTTATATGAAGGATAGCCTTATACCTATCTCTATCTTATATGAAGGATAGCCTTATACCTATCCCTATCTTATATGAAGGATAGCCTTATACCTATCTCTATCTTATATGAAGAATAGCCTTATACCTATCCCTATCTTATATGAAGGATAGTCTTATGCTTATCCCTATCTTATATGAAGGATAGTCTTATACCTATCTCTATCTTATATGAAGGATAGTCTTATACCTATCTCTATCTTATATGAAGGATAGTCTTATACCTATCTCTATCTTATATGAAGGATAACCTTATACCTATCTCTATCTTATATGGAGAATAGCCTTATTCCTATCCCTATCTTATATGGAGGATATCCTTATGCCTATCTTTATCTTATATGAAGGATAGCCTTATACCTATCCCTATCTTATATGAAGGATAGTCTTATACCTATCTCTATCTTATATGAAGGATAGCCTTATACCTATCACTATCTTATATGAAGGATAGCCTTATGCTTATCCCATGCATGTTTAAACTCCTTCACTGTATTTGCAGCGACCACTTCTGCAGGAAGGATATTCCATGCATCCACTACTCTCTCAGCAAAGTAATACTTCCTGATATTACTGCAGAAACCTTTCCCCTCTAATTTATAACTATGTCCTCTATATAACTATGTCCTCTATATAACACTATGTCCTCTATATAACACTATGTCCTCTATATAACTATGTCCTCTATATAACACTATGTCCTCTATATAACACTATGTCCTCTCGTGGTAGTTTTTCTTCTCTTATATATCTTCTTTCCCGTGTTGATTCCCTTTATGTATGTAAAGTCTCTATCATATCCCCTCAGTCTCTTCTTTCTTCTATCCATGTACTAGTTTAGTATCTTCTCTGGACTCTCTCTAGAGAATCTATATCCTTCTGGAGATACGGCCTCCAGTACTGCGCACAATACTCCAAGTGAGGTCTCACCAGTGTTCTGTACAGCGGCATGAGCACCTCCCTCTACTGCTAATACCTCTCCCTATACATCCATGAGCACCTTCCTCTACTGCTAATACCTCTCCCTATACATCCATGAGCACCTCCCTCTACTGCTAATACCGCTATCTATACACCCATGAGCACCTGCCTCTACTGCTAATACCGCTATCTATACACCCATGAGCACCTCCCTCTACTGCTAATACCTCTCCCTATACAACCATGAGCACTTCTCTCTTTCTACTGCTTATACCTCTCCCTATACATCCAAGCATTCTGCTAGTGTTTCCTGCTGCTCTATTACATTGTCTTCCTACCTTTAAGTCTTCTGAAATAATTATTCCTAAATCCCTCTCCTCAGATACTGAGGTCAGGGCTGTGTAATCTATATTCTGCCTGAGGGTTTTTACGCCAGAGGAGAAAGAGGAGAAAGAAAAGACAGAGGAGAAAGAGGAGACAGAGGAGAAAGAGGAGAAAGAAAAGACAGAGGAGAAAGAAAAGACAGAGGAGAAAGAAAAGACAGAGGAGAAAGAAAAGACAGAGGAGAAAGAAAAGACAGAGGAGAAAGAGAAGACAGAGGAGAAAGAGAAGACAGGAGAAAGAGGAGAAAGAGAAGACAGGAGACAGAGGAGAAAGAGGAGAAAGAGGAGACAGGAGAAAGAGAAGACAGATGAGAATGAGGAGACAGAAAAGAAAGAGGAGACAGAGGAGAAAGAGGAGAAAGAGAAGACAGGGGAGAAAGAGGAGACAGGGGAAAAAGAGAAGACAGAGAAGAAAGAGGAGACAGGGGAAAAAGAGAAGACAGAGGAGAAAGAGAAGACAGAGAAGAAAGAGGAGACAGAGGAGACAGAGGAGATAGAGGAGAAAGAGAAGACAGAGGAGACAGGGGAGAAAGAGAAGACAGAGGAGAAAAAGAAGACAGAGAAGAAAGAGGAGACAGAGGAGAAAGAGGAGATGGAGGAGAAAGAGAAGACAGATGAGAAAGAGAAGACAGAGGAGAAAGAGAGGACAGAGGAGAAAGAGAAGACAGAGGAGAAAGAGAAGACAGATGAGAATGAGGAGGCAGAAGAGACAGAGGAGAAAGAGGAGACAGAAGAGAACAGAGGAGACAGAGAAGATGGAGGAGACTGAAGAGGCAGATGAGACAGAGAAGACAGGAGACGGAGGAGACAGAGAACAGGGGAGAAATAGGAGACAAAGAAGGAAGAGGAGATAGAGAAGATGGAGGAGACAGAGAAGACAGAGGAGACGAGGAGACAGAGGAGACTGAAGAGTCAGAGGAGAAAGAGGAGAACAGAAGAGAAAGAGAAGATGGAGGAGACAAAAGACAGAGGAGACAAAGGAGACAAATAAGGCCGAGGAGACAGAGAAGATGGAGGAGACAGAGGAGATGGAGGAGACTGAAGAGTCAGAGGAGACAGAGGAGAACAGAGGAGAAGGAGGAGACAAAGAAGACAGAGGAGACAAAGCAGACAAAGAAGGCAGAGGAGACAGAGAAGACGGAGGAGACTGAAGAGCCAGAGGAGACAGAGAAGACAGAAGAGACTGAAGAGCCAGAGGAGACAGAGAAGACAGAGGAGACTGATGAGACAGAGAAGATAGAGGAGACAGAGAAGACGGAGGAGACAGAGGAGAACAGTGGAGACAAAGGAAACAGAGAAGATGATAGAGACCGAGAAGATGGAGGGGACTGAAGAATCAGAGGAGAAAGAGGAGACAAAGTAGACAGAGTAAATGGAGGAGACAGAGGAGACTGAAGAGCCAGATGAGACAGAGAAGATGGAGGAGACTGAAGAGCCAGAGGAGACAGAGGAGACTGAAGAGGCAGATAAGACAGAGGAGACAGAGAAGACAGAGGAGAACAGTGGAGACAGAGGAGACAAAGGAAACAGAGAAGATGAAGGAAACAGAGAAGACGGAGGGGACTGAAGAATCAGAAGAGAAAGAGGAGACAGAGGAGACAAAGAAGACAGAGGAAATGGAGGAGACAGAGGAGACAAAGGAGACAAAGAAGACAGAGGGGACCGAAGAGACAGAGGAGATGAAGGAGACAGAGGAAAAAGAGAAGACAGAGGAGAAAGAGAAGAAAGAATAGACAGAAGAGAACAGAGGAGACAGAGAAGATGGAGGAGACTGAAGAGGCAGATGAGACAGAGAAGACAGGAGGCGGAGGAGACAGAGGAAAACGGGAGAAAGAGGAGACAAAGAAGGAAGAGGAGACAGAGAAGATAGAGGAGACAGAGAAGACAGAGGAGACGAGGAGACAGAGGAGACTAAAGAGTCAGAGGAGTAAGAGGAAACAGAGGAGAACAGAATAGAAAGAGAAGATGGAGGAGACAAAAGACAGGAGACAAAGAAGGCAGAGGTGACAGAGAAGATGGAGGAGATAGAGGAGATGGAGGAGACTGAAGAGTCAGTGGAGACAGAGGAGAACAGAGGAGAACAGAGGAGACGGAGGAGACACAGGAGACAGAGGAGACAAAGCAGACAAAGAAGGCAGAGGAGACTGAGAAGACGGAGGAGACTGAAGAGCCAGAGGAGACAGAGAAGACAGAGGAGACAGAAAAGACAGAGGAGACAAAGGAAACAGAGGAGATGAAGGAGACAGAGAAGACGGAGGGGACTGTAGAGTCAGAGGAAACAGAGTAGACAGAGGAGACAAAGAAGACAGAGGAAATGGAGGAGACAGAGGAGACAAAGGAGACAGAGGAGACAGAGAAGACGGAGGGGACTGAACAGTCAGAGGACAAAGAGGAGACAAAGCAGACAAAGGAGACAGAGGAGACAGAGAAGACGGAGGATACTGAGGAGACAAAGAAGATGGAAGGGACTGAAGAGACAGAGGAGACAGAGGAGACAGAGGAGACAGAGGAGACAAATAAGACAGAGGAAATGGAGGAGACAGAGGAGACAAAGGAGACAGAGGAGACAGAGAAGACGGAGGGGACTGAACAGTCAGAGGACAAAGAGGAGACAGAGGAGACAAAGCAGACAAAGAAGGCAGAGGAGGTAGAGAAGACGGAGGAGACTGAAGAGCCAGAGGAGACAGAGAAGACAGGAGACAGAGAAGATGGAGGAAACAGAGGAGAACAGAAGAGAAAGAGAAGACGGAGGAGACAAAAGACAGAGGGGACAAAGGAGACAAAGAAGGCAGAGGAGATGGAGGAGACTGAAGAGTCAGAGGAGACAGAGGAGAACAGAGGAGAAAGAGGAGACAGAGGAGACAAAGAAGACCGTATTTCATACGTTACCTTGTGGTGAGGTCCCCAAAGACAGAGTCCCTAGGAACAGTGGGGGTCCTCTACCTTAGCTAGCCCCTCGTCACCCCATAGTTAGTTAATATTTATGTAAATATGTCTATTAAAGATTCCTACCTTGTTAGCATCGCAGGACCTGCGGGTCATGTGACTTGGTTCGGAACTCTATGGTTTGCTAAAGGACCTTTGGTGGTTCTCATGACGTGATCCCCCACAATGCAATGTAACGGTGAGTGACAGCTGATTGGACCAATCCAAACCGGCCAGCCCCTGCCCATATAAGGGAGTTGCGCCATCTTGATCTCTCTTGGGTTGCTGACTCTGGATGAGGTAGGACCTCCGCAGCTTACAAGACAATTTACTAGGCCAAAGCCTGCGCTAGAGACGGATAGTTCATACAATTCCCTGTGACCTCCGCAAGATCTCCGGACCTAATCAAACCCCTAAATCCGGCGGATCTATGCAAATACAATCCTCTAAAGCTAAAGAGAACTTTCCGGTCCTAAGCATCTGTCAGTCACTGCTGTGCTGTCTATATAGACTCTGTTATCTGGACTGTTACCGATACTGCATGTACAGAAAATCTTCAGTAAAGATTCCGCAAGTTTTAAGTTCAGCACTGCTGTGGACAATCTATTTATTTCACACTCACCTATCGCTCTTGGGTGGCGATAGACCCAGCATCACTACAGAGTTTTAACCCTCATCCTGGCGTCACGAGTGACAAGGGTTAACAGCGCCCTTTCAGTATCTAGAACAGCAACACCCCAACTAACCTACACCCCACAAGGCTTTTCCACACTGTTCTGCACCACACCTCCTTCACCCCATTTTCTTCCCCACCCCATAATGCCTCCTCCAACCCATAATGCCTCCTCCACCCCATTTTCTACCTAACCCCCTAACGGCTCCTCCACCACATAACCTTCCCCACCCCATAATGCCTCCTCCACCCAATAATGCCTCCTCCACCCAATAATGCCTCCTCCATCCAATAATGCCTCCTCCACCCCATAACCTTCCCCACCCCATAATGCCTCCTCCACCCAATAATGCCTCCTCCACCCAATAATGCCTCCTCCACCCAATAATGCCTCCTCCACCCCATAACCTTCCCCACCCCATAATGCCTCCTCCACCCAATAATGCCTCCTCCATCCAATAATGCCTCCTCCACCCCATAACCTTCCCCACCCCATAATGCCTCCTCCACCCCATTTCCTACCTAACCCCTTAACGGCTCCTCCACCACATAACCTTCCCCACCCTATAATGCCTCCTCCACCCAATAATGCCTCCTCCACCCAATAATGCCTCCTCTACCCAATAATGCCTCCTCCACCCCATAATGCCTCCTCCACCCCATAACCTTCCCCACCCCATAATGCCTCCTCCACCCCATAACGCCACCTCCACCCCATAACACATCCTACACCCCATTTCCTTCCCCACCCCATAACACCTCACCCTCCCCATAATGCCTCCTCCACCCCATAACCTTCCCCACCCCATAATGCCTCCTCCAGCTCATAACGCCTCCTCCACGCCATAACATCTCCTCCACCCCATAACGCCTTCTCCACTCCATAATGCCTCCTACCCCCATAGTGCCTCACCCTCCCCATAACACCTCCTCCACCCCATAACTCCTCCCCCACCCATAACGCCTCATCCAGACCATAACTCCGCCCCCACCCCATAACGCCTCCTCCAGACCATAACTCTGCCCCCACCCCATAACTCCTCCTCCACCCGATTTCCTTCCCCACCTCATCACGCCTCACCCTCCCAATAATGCCTCCACCAACCCATCTCCAACCTAACCCCATAATGATTCCCCCACCCCATAATGCCTCCTCCACCCCATAACCTTCCCCACTCCATAACACCTCCTCCTCCCCATAATGCCTCAACCTCCCCTTTTCTTCCCCACCCCATAACACATCCTCCACCCCATAATGCCTCCTCTACCCCATTTCCTGCCCTACCCCATAATGCCTCCTGCACCCCATTTCCTTTCCCACACCATAACACCTCCTCCCCCCTATAACGCCTCCTCCAACCCATTTCCTTTTCTACCCCATAATGCCTCCTCAACCCCATAACGCTTCCACCACCCCATAATGTTTCCTCCACCCCATAACGCCTCCTCCACCCCATTTCCTTTCCTACCCCATAATGCCTCCTCCACCACATAACAGCTCCACCACCCCATTTCCTTTCCCTACCCCATAATGCCTCCTCCACCCCATAATGCCTCCTCCTCCCCATAACGCCTCCTCCACTCCATTTCCTTTCCTACCCCATAATGCCTCCTCCACCCCATTTCCTTTCCCACACCATAATGCCTCCTCCACCCCATAACGTCTCCTCCACCCCATTTCCTTCCCTACCCCATAATGCCTCCTCCACCCAAGAATGCCTCCTCCTCCCCATAACGCCTCCTCCACCCCATAACGCCTCCTCCACCCCATTTCCTTTCCCTACCCCATAATGCCTCCTCCACCCCATAATGCCTCCTCCACCCCATTTCCTTTCCCACACCATAACACCTCCTCCCCCCTATAATGCCTCCTCCACCCCATTTCCTTTCCCACACCATAATGCCTCCTCCACCCCATAACGTCTCCTCCACCCATTTCCTTCCCTACCCCATAATGCCTCCTCCACCCAAGAATGCCTCCTCCTCCCCATAACGCCTCCTTCACCCCATAACGCCTCCTCCACCCCATTTCCTTTCCCACACCGTAACGCCTCCTCCACCCTATTTCCTTCTCTACCCCATAATGCCTCCTCCATCCCATAATGCCTCCTCCACCCCATAACGCCTCCTTCACTCCATAACCTTTCACTCCCCATACTACCTCCTCCACCCCATAACGCCTCCATCACCCCATTTCCTTCCCCACCCCATAATGTCTCCTCCATCCCATAATGCCCCCTCCACCCTATTTCCTTCCTGACCCCATAATGTCTCCTCCACCCCATAACGCCTCCTCCACCCCATTTCCTTTCCCACACCATAACACCTCCTCCCCCCTATAACGCCTCCTCCACCCCATTTCCTTCCCCACCCCATAATGTCTCCTCCACCCCATAACGCCTCCTCCACCCCATTTCCTTCCCTACCCCATAATGCCTCCTCCACCCCATAATGCCTCCTCCTCCCCATAACGCCTCCTCCACCCCATAACGCCTCCTCCACCCCATTTCCTTTCCCACACCGTAACGCCTCCTCCACCCCATTTCCTTCCCTACCCCATAATGCCTCCTCCACCCCATACTGCCTCCTCCACCTCATAATGCCTCCACCACCCCATTTCCTTCCCCACCCCATAATGTCTCCTCCACCCCATAATGCCTCCTCCACCCCATTTCCTTCCCCACCCCATAATGCCTCCTCCACCGCATAACGCCTCCTCCACCCCATTTCCTTCCCTATCCCATAATGCCTCCTCCACCCCATTTCCTTCCCCACCCCATAATGCCTCCTCCACCGCATAACGCCTCCACCAACCCATTTCCTTTCCCACACCGTAACGCCTCCTCCACCCCATTTGCTTCCCTACCCCATAATGCCTCCTCCATCCCATAATGCCTCCTCCACCCCATAAAGCCTTCCCCACCCCATTTCCTTTCCCACACCATAACACCTCCTCCACTCTATAACTCCTCCACCACCCCATTTCCTTTCCCACATCGTAACGCCTCCTCCACCCAGTTAACGCCCCCTCCACCCCATACGCTTCCTCCACCCCATTTCCTTCCCTACCCCATAATGCCTCCTCAACCCCATTTCCTTCCCTACCCCATAATGCCTTCTCCATCCCATAATGCCTCCTCCACCGCATAATGCCTCCTCCACCCCATTTCCTTTCCCACACCATAACGCCTCCTCCACCCCATTTCCTTCCCCACCCCATAATGCCTCCTCCACCCCATAACACCTCCTCCACCCCATTTCCTTCCCTACCCCATAATGCCTCCTCCACCCCACAATGCCTCCTCCTCCCCATAACGCCTCCTCCACCCCATAACGCCTCCTCCACCCCATTTCCTTTCCCACACCGTAATGCCTCCTCCACCCCATTTCCTTCCCTACTCCATAATGCCTCCTCCTCCCCATAACGCCTCCTCCACCCCATAACGCCTCCACCACCCCATTTCCTTCCCCACCCCATAATGTCTCCTCCACCCCATAATGCCTCCTCCACCCCATTTCCTTCCCCACCCCATAATGCCTCCTCCACCGCATAACGCCTCCTCCACCCCATTTCCTTCCCTATCCCATAATGCCTCCTCCACCCCATTTCCTTCCCCACCCCATAATGCCTCCTCCACCGCATAACACCTCCACCACCCCATTTCCTTTCCCACACCATAACGCCTCCTCCACCCCATTTCCTTCCCCACCCCATAATGCCTCCTCCACCCCACAACGCCTCCTCCACCCCATTTCCTTCCCTACCCCATAATGCCTCCTCCACCCCATAATGCCTCCTCCTCCCCATAACGCCTCCTCCACCCCATAACGCCTCCTCCACCCCATTTCCTTTCCCACACCGTAACGCCTCCTCCACCCCATTTCCTTCCCTACCCCATAATGCCTCCTCCACCCCATAATGCCTCCTCCACCGCATAACGCCTCCTCCACCCCATTTCCTTCCCTATCCCATAATGCCTCCTCCACCCCATTTCCTTCCCCACCCCATAATGCCTCCTCCACCGCATAACGCCTCCACCACCCCATTTCCTTTCCCACACCGTAACGCCTCCTCCACCCCATTTGCTTCCCTACCCCATAATGCCTCCTCCATCCCATAATGCCTCCTCCACCCCATAAAGCATTCCCTACCCCATTTCCTTTCCCACACCATAACACCTCCTCCACTCTATAACACCTCCACCACCCCATTTCCTTTCCCACATGGTAACGCCTCCTCCACCCAGTTAACGCCCCCTCCACCCCATACGCTTCCTCCACCCCATTTCCTTCCCTACCCCATAATGCCTCCTCCACCCCATTTCCTTCCCTACCCCATAATGCCTCCTCCATCCCATAATGCCTCCTCCACCGCATAATGCCTCCTCCACCCCATTTCCTTTCCCACACCATAACGCCTCCTCCACCCCATTTCCTTCCCTACCCCATAATGCCTCCTCCACCCCATAATGCCTCCTCCATCCCATAACGCCTCTACCACCCCATTTCCTTTCCCACACCATAAGGCCTCCTCCACTCCATTTCCTTCCCTACCCCATAATGCCTCCTCCACCCCATAATGCCTCCTCCACCCCATAACGCCTCTACCACCCCATTTCCTTTCCCACACCATAACGCCTCTTCCACAAGCCGCTTCTCTGACCATGTTATAAATGTTAGTAAAACTGAGTACAACAGGGGCACAAGGATGGCATCCCTGGGCTTCATTAGGCTGCCATGGACACCCATCAACCCCATCACCTACAGTCAGGTTGCACGACTGGTAATATCCATGGTGGTCTAGGGTGGTAGATAGGTTAATAGTAACATCACATATGGTCTAGGGTGGTGAAGAGGTTAATAATAACATCCCTGGTGGTCTAAAGTGGTGGTGAGGTTAGCAGTAACATCTCTTATAGTTTATAATAGTAGATAAGTAAACATTCTACAAACCTAGACCATAAAGGGGTTAATATTAGTGTCTCTGATGGTCTAGAGCAGTGTTCTCCAACAAGAGTGCCGTTAATTGTTGGACAGCTAATTAATGGTAAAGGAGATAATAGTATCCCTGGTGGTCTAGGTTTGCGAAGGAGATAATAATATCCATGGTGGTCTAGGGAAGGAGATAATAATAATAATAATAATGGTGGTCCTTGTTGGCCTATCATAATAGAGATGTAAACAGTAACATTCCTGGGTGTCTAGGGTGGGAGAGAAGGTAATAGTACCATCCAATGTGGTCTAGGGTGGTGGAGAGTCTAAAAGTAACATCTCGGGTGGTCTAGGGTGGTAGAAAGGTTAAAAGTAACATTCCATGTGGTCTAGGATGGTAAAGGGGTAAACAGTAACGTCCCTGGTGGTCTATAAGAGGTTAACGGTAGCATCCCTGATGGTCTAGGGTGGTAGAGGAGTAAATAGAAATATCCCTGGTGGTCTTTGGTGGTGGAGTGGTAAACATTAACATCCCTGGTGGCCTTTAGAGTACAGACGTTTACAGTAGTATCCCTGGTGGTCAAGTGGGTGATGAAGTGGTAAACAGTAACATCCCATGCGGTCTAGGTTGGCAGTGAGGTAAATAATAACCTCGGTAGTCTATAGTAATGGAAAGGTAAACTGTAACATCCCTGGTGATGTAGGGTGGTGGAGGGATTACCATAAACATTACTAGAGGTCAAGAGTGGTAGAGGGGTAAACAGTAACTTCTCTGCTGGTCTAGGGTGGAGGAGGGGTAAATAGGAACCTCTCTATTAATCTAGGGTGGTGTGTAGGCTAACAGTTATAACCTTTTTACCCCCTAGACCACCATGGATGTGAGTAACATCTCAAGTGGGCTTGGTTGGTGGAAAGGTAAGCAGTAACATTTCTTGTGGTCTATGAAAGCAGAGAGGTTAAGAGTAACATCCCTGGTGGTCTAGGGTGGTGGAGGGATGGAGGGATTAACAGCAACATCCCTGGTGGTCTAGTGTAGTAGAGAGGTAAACAGGAACATCCCTAAGAGTCTAGGATGGAGCAGAGTAGGGTGGTAGAGAGGGTAACAATAAAATTCCTGCTGGTCTAGGGTGGTGAAGGGGTAAACAGTAACAACCCTCGTGGGCTAGGGCAGTGAAGGGTTAAACAGTAACATTGTCACAAGCAAGGTTGGTGGAGGGACTAATAGTGACATCACTAAGAGTCTAGGATGGGGGAGAGAGTAAAAGCAACGTCCCATGTGGTCTAGGGTGGTGGGATCAATAGTAACAGCTCTGATAGTCTGGGTGCAACAACATCACCAAAGTTATGGAGGATGAGAAAAGGTGGGTAGGGGATGGACTAAAGGGTCTGGGGTTGGTCGGTGGGGGGGGGGGGGGCTTTAATAAGGAAATATAAACCATGTGACCTCAAAGGCATGAAGTCCCCATTTGATGGAGGACTCGCCGGGACAGGCTCTCTGCATCCCCAAACTTTAAAATTGGAGTAATTTAGTGCCAGGAGGCTCCTCAGCGCTGGGTACAGAACTCCATGACTGCTCAGAGAATATATGTGAGGGCGGCCGGGTCAGGAGGAGCATCCATGGCTTCAGTCTGGTGAGGAGGAGCATCCATGGCTTCAGCCGGGTCAGGAGGAGCATCCGTAGCTTCAGCCGGGTCAGGAGGAGCATCCATGGCTTCAGCCGAGTCAGGAGAAGGGTCCATGGCTTCATTCAGGTCAGGAAGAGCATCCATGGCTTCACCCAGGTCATGAGGAGCGTCCATGGCTTCAGCTTGGTCAGGAGGAACGTCTATGGCTTCAGCCGTGTCAGGAGGAGCATCCATAGCTTCAACTGGGTCAGGAAGAGCATCCATGGCTTCAGCTGGGTCAGGAGGAGCATCCATGGCTTCACCCAGGTCATGCAGAGCATCCATGGCTTGTCAGGTTAGGAAGAGCATCCATGGCTTCACCCAGGTCATGAGGAGCGTCCATGGCTTCAGCATGGTCAGGAGGAACGTCTATGGCTTCAGCCATGTCAGGAGGAGCGTCCATGGCTTCAGCCGGGTCAGGAGGAGCATCCATAGCTTCAGCTGGGTCAGGAAGAGCATCCATGGCTTCAGCTGGGTCAGAAGCAGCATCCATGGCTTCACCCAGGTCATGCAGAGCGTCCATGGCTTAAGTCAGGTCAGGAAGAGCATCCATGGCTTCACCCAGGTCATGAGGAGCGTCCATGGCTTCAGCATGGTCAGGAGGAACGTCTATGGCTTCAGCCGTGTCAGGAGGAGCGTCCATGGCTTCAGCCGGGTCAGGAGGAGCGTCCATGGCTTCACCCAGGTCATGAGGAGTGTCCATAGCTTCAGCTGGGTCAGGAGAAGCATCCATGGCTTCAGCCGTGTCAGGAGGAGCGTCCATGGCTTCAGCCAGGTCAGGAGGAGCGTCCATGGCTTCAGCTTGGTCAGGAGGAACGTCTATGGCTTCAGCCGGGTCAGGAAGAGCGTCCATGGCTTCAGCCGGGTCAGGAAGAGCGTCCATGGCTTCAGCTAGGTCAGAAGGAGCGTCAATGGCTTCAGCAAGGTCAGAAGGAGCATCCATGGCTTCAGCCAGGTCAGGAGAAGCATCTAAGGCTTCAGCCGGGTCATGCGGAGCATCTAAGGCTTCAGCCGGGTCAGGAGGAGTTTCCATGGCTTCAGTCGGGTCAAGAGGAGCGTCCATGGCTTCAGCCAGGTAAGGAGGAGCGTCCATTGCTTCAGATCAGAGAACAGAACGATCACTTCTCCCGCTGAAGGGTAAACACGTGCCTCTTGTTTCCTCTCAATTACTGGAGCTGGTGCCAGTCATCTTCGTGGGGGCGTCGGCAGGTTCTCCTCTTTTTGGGGAGTCATCTGTTGTCTCCTGTGACTAGATGAGCACAATACAGACGACAGTATGGACGCTCCAACAATGAGACCTATGGTCCCCCAAAATCTGACCCATTTACCTCCAGAGGAAAAATCTGAACGTACGAGGTGTTTACAGTGAGGGGTCAACGGTACCAGCCGCCCAACGTGTTGGCAATGAGTGTGGTGGCCGTGTGACATAAATGTTCTTCGTCCCTATTGGATGTTGGGCGGCCGGTACCATTGGCTCCTCACTGTTCTTCATCCTTATTGGTAGTGATGAGCGGCAGGGGCCATATTCGAATTTGCAATATTTCGTGAATATATGGACAAATATTTGTCCTATGTTCGCAAAATTTGCATATTCACTATGTTCGTTCTCTTTTTTTTTCTCCATGCGAAAATTCGTAATGAAATTTGCATAGTGTGCATACACAATTATATCCATCCCCTAAAAAATGGGAGGGATCAGTGTCCGGTCTGGAAGTGCCGATATTTGCATAAATTTGCATAAAATAAATTTGCATTTAAAAAAATATATATCACTATATTCTAAATATTAGCGGTAAAAATTCCCATTTCAACTATTCGCGCTCAACACTACTATTTGGGTGTTGGGAGGCCGGTACCATTAACCCCTCACTGTTCTTCATCCTTATTGGGTGTTGGGCGGCCCCTACCTTTGACTCCTCACTGTTCTTTATCCTTATTGGATGTTGGGCGGCCGGTACCATTGATCCTTCACCGTTCTTCATCCTTATTGGGTGTTGGGCGGCCGGTACCATTAACCCATTACTGTTCTTTGTCCCTATTGGGTGTTGGGCGACCCCTACCTTTGACTCCTCACTGTTCTTCATCCTTATTGGATGTTGGGCGGTCGGTACCATTGACTCCTCACTGTTCTTCATCCATATTGGGTGTTGGGCGGCCGGTATTATTAAACCCTCATTGTTCTTCGTCCTTATTGGGTGTTGAGCGGCAAGTACCATTGACCCCTCACTGTTCTTTGTCCTTATTGGGTGTTGGGCGGCTGGTACCATTGACCCTTCACTGTTCTTTGTCCTTATTGGGTGTTGGGCGGCCGGTACCATTGACCCCTCACTGTTCTTCATACTTATTGGGTGTTGGGCGGCTGGTACCATTGACTCCTCACTGTTCTTTGTCCTTATTGGATGTTGGGCGGCTGGTATTATTAACCCCTCACTGTACACACTTCGAATGATCAAGGAACAAAAGAGAACCCCAGGTTCCAGCTGAGCTGAGGTTCCCCCTGATGACCTCCCTCATGGTGACCTTCTGGGCCTCGTCTTGAGATTGATGAAGCTTTTGCCCATTGTGGAGAATGTTCTCTCCTGGTGCTCGGCATCTGAACCATCTATCGTATCGGAATGATACGGTACCACTGAGATATTATTATTATAATTATCATTATTATACAGGAGGAGTAGACTGTAGTGTCCTGTTTGTTTTTGTTATTATTATTGTTGTTGTCATTATTATTTACAACAAAGACGTGGTCCCCAATGGCTGGAGGTGCTCAACCCCATATGCAGTTGCGCATTTTTACTGGGGGAGCAGATCCTGCACTTGTGGTCTGTTGCTAAGGGCGATCCCCAGCATAAATATGCATACAATGGGGGATGCCTGCAGTGGACCTCAAGTGCCACAATGGCCTCCACCAGATAGACGGTGTGGATGTGTAACAATTAGAATAATACAATACAATAATTTAGGTGCACTACTGTGGTAGATGTAAACAATGACATATGACCAACCCTCAAACTGATGTTAAAATGGAGACATTATCCAGTATATCCTTATATGAAGGACATACCTGAGCCCGTACACCAATGCCAAGGTTTCTCAAGTGGCGCGGGACCTAACACTAACCTACCTGTGCCGTATGGGCAATACCAGGGGCCAGTGGGCAATTACAGCGGCATTAGGTCCAACTCAAAGCCTGCTCCCAGTTACCTCCAGTGTGGCCGGGCACACATACAGTGGGAGGGGGGAGGCTATGAGCCCCACCTTGGCTGATATGTTGCCGGCCTCACAGGTGAACCTTAATGCTGCCCAGAAAGGGATCAAGGCGCATTAAATGTGGAGTTTATACACCTACAAGTAGGTGCTCAACCCCATATGCAGTTGTGCATTTATGTTGGTTTTGATTATCATGCACAGGTAGGTTAGTGTTAGGTCCCTTGGCATTGGTGTGCGGACTCAGGTGTGTCCTTCATATAAGGATATACTGGATAATGTCTCAATTTTAACAATCTTTTGAGGGTTAGCCATATGTTACTGTTTACATCTACCACATTAGTGCACCTAATCCCTGTATTGTAGTTTATTATTATTATTATTATTATTATTACTACCTGATTATTATTATTGTATTCATATTATTATTTTCATTATGATTTTTATTATTGTATTATTATTATTATTGTTATTATTATATGATTATTATTATTGTATTATTATTATCATTAGGGATGAGCGAATCGAATCTGACGAATCTGAATTTATTACAAATTTCAGGAAAAATTTGATTTGCAACGAATGCGAATGCAATTCTATCGTGCGAATGGCTTCATTACACTCCATTTAGTGTGGTCCAGGTTCCAGGGCATCTAAAATGACAGATCCACATGTGAGGACATGAGGCAAGGAATCCTAGGAAGGCGGGAACAAGGGTCGGCGGGATGACCCTGAATCACATGCAGGAAGCAGCCTATCAGCAGCCAGTCACCCCTGTGATGTCACAGCCCTATACAATCGGCAGCCATATTGCAGCCAGTCACTTCATCCTTTCACTGCAGAGAGAAAGATAGGAACGAACATCGCTGTGTATTACACAGAAAAGCTTTTTCCAGCAATGTTTCACCTCCGAGTCAAGTCACCGTTCTGTTGCACAGAGAGAGGGACAGAGAGCAGTGTGTCTTTCTCAGAAAAGTATTCTTACTGCAGCGATTCACCTCCCAGTCACTGTCTACAGCCTTCTATTACAGAGAGCAGTGTGTTGCACAGATGAACAGCAACATTTCAGCTCAAATCCTGCCTAGAAGTACTGATAGGGAAGGGAGTGAGATTGAGAGAGAAAGTGCAATTTTGGGTGTAGTACAAAGCGACTGTGTGCTGCAGCACTGGTGTGTCCTGCTGGTGTTGTGCACAAATACTGTTTTAAGTGTACTGTAGCACATTATTCTGCCCTCATAAGTACATACCTACATCTAAATGTCGTACCATTTTGTTCCTGATAAAGCCTTAAGGACCTATACACTGTGAAAGGTCAGGCAAAAGTACACACCTGTTGCTGTTCTAGACAAATACTGTTTTAAGCATAGTGAAGCGTATTGTACTCCCCTCATATACGCACTAAGTATGTTAGGCAGAGAAGTGCCAGGACGTGCAAAGAGGAGTGGGAGATGCCTAAATTCATCAGGCAGAGGTCGCAGCAGACTAGGGGCAAGTGGCAGCAGGAGTCGCAGCGAAAGGCCTGAGCTCCCGGTATCAGCCAGCGGTTGTGTCTCCACCAGCAACCCATCTGCTGCCGTTGATTGGTTAATACATCCACTTCATCACAAGTGACATCTGACAACCCCAGTCAACAGTCGGTGGGTTCCTCAAACACAACCCTCAGTTGGCATGGCCCGGGAGCAGTCCCTGTCCTCCCATTGCCTTTGTCCTATGCTGTTCCCTCTCCTAGAGAAGTATCTTATGCTGTGGGTTCAGCTCCACTATTTACTGAGGACGATCTAATAGAGGACAGTCAGCAGCTACTGCCCAGCCAAGAAGGGGAGGAGACATGCGCCACTTCCTCTGCTAGGCGGACAAGTAGTGATGAGGAGAGTGTTGTGGGAGGTGGTGTTGCCAGGGTTCAGGGTCCTGAATCATACACTGTTGAGGATCCTGAGGAGGACATCAGTAACATACAGACACAACTCGATGATGATGAAGCCGATCACAATTGTGAGTCGGGTGCAGAAGGGGCTTCATCATCATCAGGAGAGGAGGATTGCAGGTTGCCTGTGAGGCAGCAGCTGAGCCAGCAAGGTGGTAGCAGGGTTGGTAGTCAGCGTGGTGGCAGAAGTGAAAATTCTGGAGCCAAACGTACACAGGGGAGACCACCTGCTTCACGGCAGCCTACCTTCCCGGGAGGTAGTGGAACAGGGGTTCGTGGAAACAGCGCCAGTAGCAGTCAATTAGTGCGGACTGTTGGTGGGAAAATCAGCTACTCGGCGGTGTGGCAGTTTTTCATCAAGCATCCGGAGGATGAAGCGTGTCCAGGGTCCCAATGTTGGCACCACGGCCCTGCGTCAAAATATGCTTCGCCACCATAAAGCGGCCTGGGAGAACCGTGGCTCCGATGTAGTGGTCCAGCCTGCTGCCTCACCCAGTGGCAGGCCGTTCCCTCTTTCAGCCAGCCAAGGCTCCACCACCTCAGCCGGAGGGAGCTGTGTGTCAAACCCTCCTTCTGTCACTCCAGATGCTTCCGCTCGTTCTACTTGTAGCCAGCCATTCTGCCAGCAATCCATTGGCAAAGCCATGTACAAGAGACAACAGTATGTGCCCACTCATCCAATGGCGCAGAAGCTGAATGTGCTCCTGTCCAAGTTGCTGGTGTTGCAGTCCCTCCCTTTTCAAGTGGTGGACTCTGCACCTTTCAGAGAATTGATGGCTTGTGCTGAGCCGAGGTGGAGGCTGCCAAGCCATCATTTCTTTGCGAAGAAGGCAGTACCAGCCCTGCATAATTTTGTGGAAGAGAAGGTGGGCCAGTCCTTGAGCCTGTCGGTGTGTTCAAAAGTGCACGGCAGCGCCGACGTCTGGAGCTGTAACTACGGGCAGGGACAATACTTGTCCTTTACGGCCCACTGGGTGATTGTGGTTCCTGCACAGCCACAACAGCAACTTGGACAGGTCACACCGCTTCCTCCTCCACGCTGTCAGCCCATTGGTCCTGGGACAGTGTGTGACTCTGCCTCCTCATCCTCCTCTGTGTCTTCAGCCTCCACTGCCCAGACAAGACTTGGTAGCCCTTCAGCATACCATGTGTGCAGGGCACGGCGGTGTCACGCTGTTCTTCACATGGTTTGCCTTGGCGAAAAGAGTCACACAGGGGTGGAACTGCTAAAAGTCATTCATAAAGAAATCGGAGCATGGCTTACTCCACGAAAACTGGAAATGGGAACCATAAAGACCGACAACTGGAAGAACATCTTGTCTGCGCTGCAACTGGGAAGGCTGAGCCATGCGCCCTGCATGGCACACATGTTAAATCTGGTTGTGAAGCAGTTCCTGAAGTGTTCCCCTCATTTGCAAGGCATCCTGAAAATGGGAAGGAAACTGTGCATGCACTTCAGCCACTCGTACACCGCCAAGCACACCTTCCTTGAGCTGCAGCATCAGAACGGTATCCCCAACATAGTCTGATTTGTGACGTTGCCACACGTTGGAATTCCACCCTCCATATGTTGGACCGACTATACGAACATAGAAAAGCCATCACCGATTTCTTGATGATCCAAGCAGATAGGAGTACTCCCCTGTGTAACTTCAATGTCAACCAGTGGCAGCTCATACGTGACACCTGCCGTTTGCTCAGGCCCTTTGAGGAAGCCGCATTATTTGTAAGTCGCCAGGATTATGGGATGAACAACGTCATTCCACTGCTTAATTTCTTACAAAACGTGTTGGAAATGATGGCTGATCAGGGCAATGGAGACGTGGCGCCTACATCTCATGGCCACATGAGCCCTGTGGGGGCTGAACTGGAGGACAAGGAGGGGCACAGTGGATCACAGTTTAGGTTTCGCCAAATGGGCGGTTTTTCTAGTCATCTGACAGGAGAGAAGGAGCATCATCCACTAGAGGAGCTGGAGGGTTAGGAGGAAGGTGAGACAGAGGACCCAGACACACTGTGGCAGTATGCATTGGAGATGGAGGCAGGAAATCCCTCCAAGTCACTTGCACAAATTGCACAATGCATGCTCATTTGCTTGCGTAGTGACAGCCGAATTGTCCCCATTTGGCAGCGGTATGATTTCTGGGTCTCCACCTTATTTGACCCTCCTTACCGTCCCAGAAAGGGGGCCTTTTTTACACCCACTGAGAGGGAGGACAAAATGAAATACTTCAGAGGCATCCTACGTAGTCAGTTGGCTGATGCCTATCTGTGCCATTATCCATCCTCTCGCAGGTCTGACTCAGGGGGGCCCTCTGCGCTCACCTTCTACTGCCATGGCTGCTGGGGAGGGGAGGGGTGGCAGGAGCAGTACCAGCTCCATCAGCAGCAGCCTGAGTCTACAGTCGCTAATGAGTAGCTTTCTTCACCCGCATAGTGAAGCAACTCATCAGCATCAGGTAGACATGGAGCAGGACCTGAACCAGCAGGTGGTGGCATACCTTGACATGGCCATGCCAACAACCATTGAAGATCCGCTGGACTTCTGGGCAGCCAAACTTGATTTATGGCCACAACTAGCAGAGTTTGCCCTGGAAAAGCTGTCCTGCCCGGCCAGTAGTGTGCCATCAGAGCGGGTGTTTAGTGCGGCCGGGGCCATAGTCACCTCAAGGAGAACTCGTCTGTCCACCAAAAATGTGGAGAGACTGACCTTTGTGAAGATGAATCAGGGATGGATCAGCCAGGATTTCCACCCACCAATGCCTGATGCCTCAGAGTAGATTGACCATGGTGCCACCAACATTTCACAATTATGGAGAGTGCCAAACAGATTTAAAGCGCTGCTCCCCAGTTACAAACATTCCTCTGCATCAGACCTTTTTTCACCCACCTTCGTCACCAGGTACTGGTAATGCCACCCACTGCACCACTCTCTAGGCTCTGTAATTGTGCTGCCATGTGACTCCTTGTTAGATTAGATTTTGTGGTCATACAGTATTTGTTCAAAGTAAACACTGGGACATTAAACTTGGGAATCTAAATAAAAAAAAATCCTTGTAATCTTTTCAAGACTGAGGCCCTATGGTCGTCTAGGTCTTATGACCTGTGGAATTATCACAAGAATCCAATGAAACAGGTTGGAGCGATAACAATGAACCTTTAATGATTAAATGAAACATTCACACTTTCACAGTCAGGGGGGTGCTGAGAGGCAGGGGCTGGGAAAGATGGTATCTCACCTAGCGGAGGACCCCCAGTTCAATGCTGACCAGAATGGATACTCAAAAAATTTTATGAAATTCAAATTAAATTAAATTAAAATCACATAAAAAATCTGCCACATCCAGATGCTCTGCAGCAGTGATTCTAATAGCGATACCTGTAATCTGCATGTCATTCTGAATAACAGTATTATTTTACTACCCCCAGCACAGTCCATGTCGTGTTAGGACACAGCAAAGTGTTCTACACCCCTATTGAGGCTCTCTGCAGGCCAGATTTTTTTTGAGAATTCACCATTTTTCAGAAATTCGCTCATCTCTTATTGTTATTATTGTATTATTATTATATGATTATTATTATTAATTATTATTATTATTGTTGTTGCTGTTTTATTTCTAGAATATGAATAGTTCTGGAGTAGATGAGTCCAGATAATGACGTCTCCTTTTCATCTCCATTACGTTCCGGACCTTTCATCATCTTAATGGATCAGAGATAAAGGAGACGCTGCGAGCGCTGATCAGAGGAGTCAGGACGGCTGAGATAATAATACTACAAATAGTAATAACCATAATAGTAATAACCCCCCAACCACAACCTCTATCTCCTCCAGACTCCCTTGTTCTCCATGAGTCTCATCTGTCCCTTTAATGGCTCGTAGGTTTGGCGGGGTGTATGTTTTTTGGTATAGCGCCGTGTATGTTTTTCGGTATAGCGCCGTATGTTTTTCGGTATGGCGTTGTGTATGTTTTTCGGCATAGCGTTGTGCATGTTTTTCGGTATAGCGCCTTATATGTCTTTCGGTATAGCGTTGTGTATTTTTTTCGGTATAGCGTTGTGTATGTTTTTCGGTATAGCACCGTGTATGTTTTTCGGTATAGCGCCGTGTATGTTTTTCGGTACAGCGCTGTGTGTTTTTTGGTATAGCGCCGTGGATGTTTTTCGGTATAGCGCCATGTATGTTTTTCGGTATAGTGCCTTATATGTTTTTTTGGTATAGCGCTGTATATGTTTTTCGGTATAGCGTTGTGTTTGTGTTTCGGTATAGCGTTGTGTATGTTTTTTGTTGTAGCGCCGTCTATGTTTTTCAGTATAGCGCTGTATATGTTTTACAGTACAGCTCTGTGTGTTTTTTGGTATAGCGCCGTGGATGTTTTCCGGTATAGCGCCATGTATGTTTTTTTGGTACAACGCTGTGTGTTTTCTGGTATAGTACCATGTATGTTCTTCGGTATAGTGCCATGTATGTTTTTCGGTATAGTGTCTTATATGTTTTTTGGTATAGCGCTGTATATGTTTTTCGGTATAGCGTTGTGTATGTGTTTCGGTATAGCGTTGTGTATGTTTTTTGTTGTAGCGGCGTCTATGTTTTTCAGTACAGCGCTGTGTGTTTTTTTGTATAGCGCCGTGGATGTTCTTCGGTATAGCGCCATGTAATTTTTTTGGGTAAAACGCTGTGTTTTTTGGTATAGTCCCATGTATGTTCTTCGGTATAGCGCTGTGTATGTTTTTCGGTATAGCGCCGTGAATGTTTTTCAATATAGCGCCATGTATGTTTTTCGGTATAGCACCGTGTATGTTTTTCGGCATTTCGCTGTGTATGATTTTTGGTATAGCGGCGTGTTTGTTTTTCATTATATGAACGGACAATTGACCAACGTTACAGCAGCGCCATCATCCTGGTCCCCCCCCCCCCCCGCCCCGGCCATTCTTCTCTGGTCACGTGACATCTTCTCAGTAATTATAATTGTCTTGGAGATGTCTTTATCTAATGACCGCAGCCGCCGGCTTTCACCTAATCACCGTGTTATTTCCGTCACTTCTTTATTTGATCATTAAATGTGTTAACAAGATGGGAAGTGAGGACGAGGCAAATGGCAGATCACTGAGGGTTATAAATGTCGCCGTCACCTTCATTAGAGGTCAGCAAGGGGCACCGCGCCAATAATTGTCTGAGATAAATACAATGTAATCAGGCCGGTGTCAGCACGGTCAATGTATTATTAGCTTCTGCCTGTTTTGTTAAACAGAAAATGGGTTCTAGGGCCTGGTCAGACAAGGGGCATGGTAAGGACCGAAAAGAGCCTGGCAGAGCCCTGCAGACTAAGGGCCCAAGGAGCGAATCCACCATCGTTGAGGCATCTATGATGGCGTCCATGACCAGCAGATCACATTAGGCTCGGGCAACTTTGGTGGTGGACATCTCTTGGCTGAACGTTCATGGAGCTTCATGTGACCTTTTCCACTTTTTTTTATGGTAACGTATAGCGACGTGTCCCACTAATAGGTCCATCCCCTGGAGGTCCAAACCGTCAGATGGTGCCCCTCCTTGGAATCATGGCCTGTTCCTTTGCTCATACACTGTCCCTTGTTAAGACTTATTTAGCACCGTTGGCTCAGCCCATCATGGTGGTCACGCAGCTGTAATAGGCATAGCATGGTCACAAAGGGCTGGATGGTTTTGATTACCTGATGGCCCCCCCCCCATAATTCTGTAACTTGGGGATTTAGCACAGTTTAAGAAGTCCTGTGCCCCCAATGTTCACTTGCACATCTACTTGGTGGAGAGTTAGGTGTCTGCAGAAGAATCCTTGCTCAGCTCTTTACTTCTTCTGACAAAATGATTCTCCTTCCCAGAGCAGGATTATGTAGATGAAGGGTTTGTGAGAAAAATGGGGCAAAACGGGCTGTGTCATTAAAGGGTTAAATAACTTGAATTGCAGTTAAAAAAAAAACCAGAAGGGATTTTGTTTCTCCAGTAGAAGCCAATGCTGAAAAACTTAAAGGGATTAAATAATCAAAAAACCTGTTTATAGGGGATGAATAGCTGATCGCAGAGAAGTTCGACCGCTGGGCCTCCCTGCGCTTTCCGGGAACAGGACCTTGGCTCTTACTGAGGAGTATGTGCTGCATGGGCTCCTCACTGAGAGCCGGAGTCCCATTTTGGAGATCGCAGAGGGTCCCAGGGGCCGGACCCCTCATGACCAGCTCCTTATCCCATATCCTGAGGATAGAATGTGGAATATGCTCGACGAGTGGTGACTGTTCACACTGTAAACAACGACAACGTTCGGCAGCCATGAAAATTCACAGTATATCTACGAGCCTCGTAATAAGTCGGAATTTATTTGCATGGATCATTGTAATCTCCGCGAGAATCCCAGAAGCTTCATAAATGACCATTTTTCTGCAATCAGAAGTCAATGTCATTCAGCCCCCCCCCCCCGATGAGGATCCCGCGGTCAGCGACTAAAGGCTGGAGGCAGCGGCTGCCACTCACCCACGAGCAGAGCCCAGAGGAGTCTGGTGTGAGTGACGGATTGCGGTCTCATTACTTCTGGTGTCAACGGCTTCTGGAGGTTCCTGCGGTGAAGATTAGATGGTTGAAGGAGTTTGTGAGTGTGAATGATGGACAGAAGCCGAGACTTCATCGCCTCCTTCCGGCTTCCGCTGGGCGCTGATCTCTTCCTCCTTATTAGCTTTTCATTTGCCTCCTGTCCATCCTCTAGATCGGGTGAGAATGGGGCCACGAAGTGACCTGAGACCTGGGAATCACACACAATATCACTAATAAGCCTGGAAGTACTGACGGGGGGGGGGGGGGGGGATGACCTCCAGACAAAATAGAGTATATAGGAACCATATCTCCAAATACTGACAGGAGACTGTCGGCAAGTCAACTGAGGAGGACTGGAGCAGTCTGGTGTGAACAACGCGAAATATGGAAAATAATCGGAAATATGTGAAGAAACTACAGAAAACAACACAAAATATACAAAAGAACAGTCATTATAGAGAAAAGACAAACTACAGAGGACAACACAAAATATACAAAAGAATAGACAATATAGAGAAAACACAAACTACAGAGGATGACACAAAATATACAAAATAATAGACAACATAGAGAAAAGACAAACTACAGAGGACAACACAAAATATACAAAATTACAGACAATATAGAGAAAACTAAAACTACAGAGGACAACACAAAATATACTAAATAGACAATATAGAGAAAACACAAACTACAGAGGACTACACAAAATATACAAAAGAACAGACAGTACAGAGAAAATACAAACTACAGAGGACGACACAAAATATACAAAAGAATAGACAGTACAGAGAAAACACGAACTACAGAGCACAACACAAAATATACAAAAGAATAGACAGTACAGAGAAAACACAAACTACAGAGGACAACACAAAATATACAAAAGAACAGACAGTACAGAGAAAAGACAAGCTACAGAGGACAACACAAAATATACAAAATAATGGACAATATAGAAAAAACAAACTACAGAGGACAACACAAAATATACAAAAGAACAGACAATATAGAGAAAACACAAACTACAGAGGACAACACAAAATATACAAAAGAACAGACAGTACAGAGAAAAGACAAACTACAGAGGACAACACAAAATATACACAAGAATAGACAGTATAGAGGAAACACAAACTAAAGAGGACAACACAAAATATACAAAATAATAGACAATACAGAGAAAAAACAAACTACAGAGGACAACACAAAATATACAAAATTACAGACAATATAGAGAAAACAAAAACTACAGAGGACAACACAAAATATACTAAATAGACAATATAGAGAAAACACAAACTATTATGTTGTATATTTTGTGTTGTCCTCTGTAGTTTGTTTTTTCTCTATATTGTCTGTAATTTTGTATATTTTGTGTTGTCCTCTGTAGTTTGTTTTTTCTCTATGTTGTCTGTTCTTTTGTATATTTTGTGTTGTTCTCTGCAATTTGTGTTTTTTCTATATTGTCTTTTCTTCTGTATATTTGTGTTGTCTCCACAGATTGTGTTTTCGCTATATTTTATGTTGTTTTGAATTTTGTGTTTTTCTCTGTAGTTTGTATTTGTATTATGTGTATTTTGTGTTGTCCTCTGTAAACAATATAGAGAAAACAAACTACAGAGAAAAACACAACATTCAAAACAACATAAAATATAGAGAAAACACAATCTGTGGAGACAACACAAAATATATAAAAGAACAGACAATATAAAGAAAACACAAACTACAGAAAACAGCACAAAATATACAGAAGAAAATACAATATAGAGAAAACACAAAATATACAGAAGAAAAGACAATATGGAAAAAACACAAATTGCAGAGAACAACACAAAATATACAAAAGAACCGACAACATAGAGAAAAAACAAACTACAGAGGACAACACAAAATATACAAAAGAACAGACAACAAGGAGAAAACATAAAATGCAAAGAAGAAACGACAATATAGAGAAAACAAACTACAGAGGACACAAAATATACAAAAGAACAGACAGTATAGAGAAAACTATGGAGATAAATGGAGGTTAGCTGAAACAGTTAACTTGATTTGTGGGAGGAGTCTGGTCTTTATATACTCACCTGATCCACACAGGTGCTGTCGGCAGCATGCGAGATGTCTTTGCACCGGATGCTGTGGTTTTGGCGGGAGGTTTGGTTGCATACGTTGCAGAGAGGCACTGTTCGCTAGCCTAACTATGATGCAGGGAGTACGGTAAAGTGTCACGGTACCTTTCATGCTGCAGGCGTCTCGCTCCTACAATATGCAGGAAGAACATGTAGCTGTGCAGGCTCCAGCCCTGGCCTGCTGGCCGTGAGGTAATTTGCATATTTCAGCCTGAGGTTAACTCTTTCCTGCCTTAGTCTCTTAGTCTTCAGAGATCACTTGTAGTAGGTCTCTATACTGTCAGGAGGTCACAGCTGTGGCTTATACATATAACTGACTGCAGCAGGAGGATGTGTTTGGGCTGACAGAGCAGCTCAGGCTGCTGAATCTCCAGGTTTAACCCTCTCAGCGTTGGGCTCCATATTTCTGTGTTATGTGTTTTGACTCAGTTCTTACATTTATGAAATTACTTTTCCTTCATATGTGACCTGGTGTAATCCAGTTTCATGCTCACAACCGCTCTCCGTACTGTCCCCTCACTGGAGTCTCTCCTGCTGTGTCCCCGCATCTGTACTCTCTTTCATGCTGCAGCTCAGGACCGAGCTCTATCTCAGACATGTCATCCATTATAGGCCTTGTATAAGTTGGCATTATACATTGTACTGTTACACATCACCAGTGCATTTATTTACTGTGTTTGTCAGTTATATGTACACCACGTATGCATCCCTTAGTATATACCATGTAAGTAGCTGTCAGTATACTGTTATACGTCACCGTGGTTATGTCACTTATCGTAGCTACACCAAATGTCTCTACTATATTGTTTTTTGTTACCATTCATATAACTTGTATACTTTATTCTTACATACACGTAGTCCCGTATGGGTTATGTCATCATTGAATATACTGTGCACCCCCCTGCTACGTCAGTGAATGGTTCATAGCTTTATTGTCACATTTGTCTTGTTTTAGCTCTGTCACGTTTGGCTTTCTTTAATGTATACAGGTCAGATATTTCAAGCTGTCACAGCATTACACTCATGGTTCTCAGGGCGAGTATTTCATGGCATTGCTTTTACATTGCCACATGGTATTCCCCATTTTCGTTTCACAATGTGCCATACTTATGTTTCCTTACAGCGTTCCGTGTTACGTTACATACATACCATGTTTCCCTTCATTTATCACGCATACAGTTCATACAAGATAACACGTATTCATTTCAACCAGGTACTGACATCACTTACCTTCTTGGGTCACTTCTACATTCTACACAACTGCACCACCATGATTGCGTTTCCACTCAGTTGCAATAGCAGGTAATGAGCAAAACTACGTACTGCCATACCTTCCCACACAGGATACCACACTTACCTTCCACATAGTGTTCCATGCTTATGTCCCACACAGTATACCACACTTACCTTCCACATAGTGTTACATGCTTATGTCCCACACAGTATACCACACTTACCTTCCACATAGTGTTCCATGCTTATGTCCACCCAGTATACCACACTTACCTTCCACATAGTGTTCCATACTTATGTCCCACACAGTATACCACACTTACCTTCCACATAGTGTTCCATGCTTATGTCCCACACAGGATACCACACTTACCTTCCACATAGTGTTCCATACTTATGTCCCACACAGTATACCACACTTACCTTCCACATAGTGTTCCATGCTTATGTCCAAACAGTATACCACACTTACCTTCCACATAGTGTTCCATGCTTATGTCCAAACAGTATACCACACTTACCTTCCACATAGTGTTCCATGCTTATGTCCACACAGTATACCACACTTACCTTCCACATAGTGTTCCATGCTTATGTCCCCCATTATACCACACTTACCTTCCACATAGTGTTCCATGCTTATGTCCCACACAGTATACCACACTTACCTTCCACATAGTGTTCCATGCTTATGTCCACACAGTATACCACACTTACCTTCCACATAGTGTTCCATGCTTATGTCCAAACAGTATACCACACTTACCTTCAACATAGTGTTGGATGCTTATGTCCCACAGTATACCACACTTACCTTCAACATAGTGTTCCATGCTTATGTCCACACAGTATACCACACTTACCTTCCACATAGTGTTCCATGCTTATGTCAACACAGTATACCACACTTACCTTCCACATAGTGTTCCATGCTTATGTACACACATTATACCACACTTACCTTCCACATAGTGTTCCATGCTTATGTCCACACAGTATACCACACTTACCTTCCACATAGTGTTCCATGCTTATGTCCCACACAGTATACCACACTTACCTTCCACATAGTGTTCCATGCTTATGTTCACACAGTATACCACACTTACCTTCCACATAGTGTTCCATGCTTATGTCCCACACAGTATACCACACTTACCTTCCACATAGTGTTCCATGCTTATGTCCACACAGTATACCACACTTACCTTCCACATAGTGTTCCATGCTTATGTCCACACAGTATACCACACTTACCTTCCACATAGTGTTCCATGCTTATGTCCACACAGTATACCACACTTACCTTCCACATAGTGTTCCATGCTTATGTCCCACACAGTATACCACACTTACCTTCCACATAGTGTTCCATGCTTATGTCCCACACAGTATACCACACTTACCTTCCACATAGTGTTCCATGCTTATGTCCCACACAGTATACCACACTTACCTTCCACATAGTGTTCCATGCTTATGTCCCACACAGTATACCACACTTACCTCCACATAGTGTTCCATGCTTATGTCCCACACAGGATACCACACTTACCTTCCACATAGTGTTCCATGCGTATGTCCCACACAGTATACCACACTTACCTTCCACATAGTGTTCCATGCTTATGTCCACACAGTATACCACACTTACCTTCCACATAGTGTTCCATGTTTATGTCCACACATTATACCACACTTACCTTCCACATAGTGTTCCATGTTTATGTCCACACATTATACCACACTTACCTTCCACATAGTGTTCCATGCTTATGTCCACACAGTATACCACACTTACCTTCCACATAGTGTTCCATGCTTATGTCCAAACAGTATACCACACTTACCTTCAACATAGTGTTGGATGCTTATGTCCCACAGTATACCACACTTACCTTCCACATAGTGTTCCATACTTATGTCCCACACAGTATACCACACTTACCTTCCACATAGTGTTCCATGCTTATGTCAACACAGTATACCACACTTACCTTCCACATAGTGTTCCATGCTTATGTCCAAACAGTATACCACACTTACCTTCAACATAGTGTTGGATGCTTATGTCCCACAGTATACCACACTTACCTTCAACATAGTGTTCCATGCTTATGTCCACACAGTATACCACACTTACCTTCCACATAGTGTTCCATGCTTATGTCAACACAGTATACCACACTTACCTTCCACATAGTGTTCCATGCTTATGTACACACATTATACCACACTTACCTTCCACATAGTGTTCCATGCTTATGTCCACACAGTATACCACACTTACCTTCCACATAGTGTTCCATGCTTATGTCCCACACAGTATACCACACTTACCTTCCACATAGTGTTCCATGCTTATGTCCACACAGTATACCACACTTACCTTCCACATAGTGTTCCATGCTTATGTCCCACACAGTATACCACACTTACCTTCCACATAGTGTTCCATGCTTATGTCCACACAGTATACCACACTTACCTTCCACATAGTGTTCCATGCTTATGTCCACACAGTATACCACACTTACCTTCCACATAGTGTTCCATGCTTATGTCCCACACAGTATACCACACTTACCTTCCACATAGTGTTCCATGCTTATGTCCCACACAGTATACCACACTTACCTTCCACATAGTGTTCCATGCTTATGTCCCACACAGTATACCACACTTACCTTCCACATAGTGTTCCATGCTTATGTCCCACACAGTATACCACACTTACCTCCACATAGTGTTCCATGCTTATGTCCCACACAGGATACCACACTTACCTTCCACATAGTGTTCCATGCGTATGTCCCACACAGTATACCACACTTACCTTCCACATAGTGTTCCATGCTTATGTCCACACAGTATATCACACTTACCTTCCACATAGTGTTCCATGTTTATGTCCACACATTATACCACACTTACCTTCCACATAGTGTTCCATGTTTATGTCCACACATTATACCACACTTACCTTCCACATAGTGTTCCATGCTTATGTCCACACATTATACCACACTTACCTTCCACATAGTGTTCCATGCTTATGTCCCACACAGTATACCACACTTACCTTCCACATAGTGTTCCATGCTTATGTCCACACAGTATACCACACTTACCTTCCACATAGTGTTCCATGCTTATGTCCACCCAGTATACCACACTTACCTTCCACATAGTGTTCCATGCTTATGTCCCACACAGTATACCACACTTACCTTCCACATAGTGTTCCATGCTTATGTCCCACACAGGATACCACACTTACCTTCCACATAGTGTTCCATGCTTATGTCCACACAGTATACCACACTTACCTTCCACATAGTGTTACATGCTTATGTCCCACACAGTATACCACACTTACCTTCCACATAGTGTTCCATGCTTATGTCCCACACAGTATACCACACTTACCTTCCACATAGTGTTCCATGCTTATGTCCCACACAGTATACCACACTTACCTTCCACATAGTGTTCCATGCTTATGTCCACACAGTATACCACACTTACCTTCCACATAGTGTTCCATGCTTATGTCCCACACAGTATACCACACTTACCTTCAACATAGTGTTGGATGCTTATGTCCCACAGTATACCACACTTACCTTCAACATAGTGTTCCATGCTTATGTCCACACAGTATACCACACTTACCTTCCACATAGTGTTCCATGCTTATGTCCACACAGTATACCACACTTACCTTCCACATAGTGTTCCATGCTTATGTCCCACAGTATACCACACTTACCTTCAACATAGTGTTCCATGCTTATGTCCACACAGTATACCACACTTACCTTCCACATAGTGTTCCATGCTTATGTCCCACACAGTATACCACACTTACCTTCCACATAGTGTTCCATGTTTATGTCCCCCATTATACCACACTTACCTTCCACATAGTGTTCCATGCTTATGTCCCCCATTATACCACACTTACCTTCCACATAGTGTTCCATGCTTATGTCCCACACAGTATACCACACTTACCTTCCACATAGTGTTCCATGCTTATGTCCCACACAGTATACCACACTTACCTTCCACATAGTGTTGGATGCTTATGTCCCACAGTATACCACACTTACCTTCAACATAGTGTTCCATGCTTATGTCCCACGGTATACCACACTTACCTTCCACATAGTGTTCCATGCTTATGTCACACACAGTATACCACACTTACCTTCCACATAGTGTTCCATGCTTATGTCCACACAGTATACCACACTCACCACATAGTGTTCCATGCTTATGTCCACACAGTATACCACACTCACCACATAGTGTTCCATGCTTATGTCCACACAGTATACCACACTCACCACATAGTGTTCCACTCCGCACAGCACATTATATACTCCATACAGCACAGTATATATACTCCACACAGCACATTATATGTACTCCACACAGCACAGTGTATATACTCCGCACATCTCAGTATATATACTCCACACAGCACATTATATGTACTCCACACAGCACAGTTTATATACTCCACACAGCTCAGTATATATACTCCACACAGCACATTATATGTACTCCACACAGAACAGTATATATACTCCACACAGCATATTATGTATACTCCGCACAGCACAGTATATATACTCCACACAGCTCATTATATGTACTCCACACAGCACAGTATATACTCCGTATCGCACAGTATATACTCCACACAGCACAGTATATACTCCGTACAGCACAGTATATACTCCGTACAGCACAGTATTTACTCCACACAGCACATTGTATATACTCCACACAGCACAGTATATGTACTCCACACAGCACAGTGTATATACTCCACACAGCACAGTATATGCTCCACACAGCACAGTATATGTACTCCACACAGCACAGTATATAATCCATACAGCACAGTATATACTCCACACAGCACACTATATACTCCGTACAGCACAGTATATACTCCGTACAGCACAGTATTTACTCCACACAGCACATTGTATATACTCCAAACAGCACAGTATATGTACTCCACACAGCACAGTGTATATACTCCACACAGCACAGTATATACTCCACACAGCACAGTATATGTACTCCACACAGCACAGTATATAATCCATACAGCACAGTATATATATTCCACACAGCACATGGTGAAGATACCATCTTAAGATTGGAGGCTTTGGTTTCCTTGTAGAAAAGTCTCTGACTATAAGGAGAGATATGGAATAGTCTACACAGATCGGATGACTGCGCTGAATATACTTCAATAATTATATTACTGAAGGCTACTGGTGTTACGATTCCCTATCACAGGGTGTGAGAGCTTAAAATGGTCCTGATGTTCAAGTCACGCAGCACTAACTCCGTCCAGAACCCCACAAAGAGTCCAGTGTTGGCAGAAGGGCACTCATGCAGCTATTCTCTCTTTTGACTAGATGATTCTCCCTGCCGGAGCATAATTATATACTGGAGACCTTGGGTAAACTACACACAATGCCGCGATCACTGTGACCGACCCAGAGATGATGGCGTTAAGGGTCTGCCAACTTGAGCTGGATTTAGAGATTCTCGGGCAGAGCCTAGGCTAACCGACCTTCCTGTACGGCCAGGAAAAACACTGGACTCAGCCTAAACCGCCTCTACTCACATGGTCTAAGAGGACACCCCTTTCTGCTCACTGACCCGAACCCCATACATCTTTAACATGTGATCCGCCAATAATGGCAGTGCAGAGAAATATTAACCATTGCACATTATAGTACCTCAGTGTATGCAGGTAAAGCATTGTAGACAATATGGCAGATGTGGACCGACTCCAGGTCTGCACGACAACCATTAAACTACAGCAGCTGGGAGATCTGTACCGGGACACTGCACCTGTGTACATGTATATGCTCCACTGCTGAATACGGGTGTAGACAAGACGACCTCACTCCACACATGGACATCTTCTTCAGTCTTATCTTCCTCATCATCCTCATCATCCTCCATTAATTCTTTATGTTTTGCTCCGACAAAGTTCCATCAGGAGAATTTACCAAATATGCGGGATGAATTATTAATCCCGATCCTTCAATCAAGGATGAGACGATGAAAGATTTACTGATGCGCTGGATCGGCTCTGATCTATATTTCATGCTGTGTTCTCCGCGCCGCACTCGCTGATGGATTTCGATTCCCTTCGTGGATTTCAGCGCTCTAAACACGAGTCACATGATTCAGTAAAGACAACGGTTATATGTGAAGGGAAGGACGATGGTCGGGGGATGGACTACGAGGAGATGGCCTCAGACCACGACACTGAGCATGAGGGTCCTTAAGGGACCAAGGACAATAGAGAACCCTTGAGGGGTATTCTAGGAGTGTAAGGGTTAAAGGGGTATTCTGGCTAAAGGCATCTTATTCCCTATCCAAAGGACCCCCCGCGATCTCCGTCCAGCACCCACATTCTATGCCAGGCTGCCACTCCAGTCTCGGAAACCTCTGTGTTTCTGGGACTGAAGCTGTGACGCCACGCCCTCTTGTGATGTTACACCACACCCCTTCCATTCATGTCTATGGGAGGGGGCGTGACGGTAGTCACGCACCCTCCCATATAAATGAATGGAGGGGGAGTGGCGTGACATCACAAGAGGCTTGACATCACGAGGGGACGTGGGATGATGTTGCATCCCCAGTCCGGAAACACAGAGGTTTCCGAGACTAGAGTAGCAGAGGCCAGCATAGAATGTGGGTACTGCATGGAGATTGCGCGGGGGGGTCCCAGTGGTTGGCCCCCTCATGATCAGACATCTGTATTTGGCCAGAATACCCCTTTAATCTGGTTATACCTTGTATCAGATGCCTTGGTCACATGTTACTCCCCAGCTAGTTTCTATGTAGAAACTTCTAGAAGGCTTTGGGAAGAGTCTTTAGTCCAACCCCCCTTCCTCAGGGGACTTGACCCAAATCAAGCTACCTGGACTGCATCCTGTCTGCACCTACATTAGTGACTTCACTTACACGTGTGAGAGGTAACTAGAGAACCAACACTGATATTACTTCTAAAAAAGCTTCTTGTAAAGTGACAGTGACCAAATATTCCTTCATCTGTTCTACATGTAACATTATACTCTATTCTGAGAAGTTGGGGTTGTACTTGGATTTGCAGTTCAGTAAAGTTTTCAAGTTGTTTCCAAATTATCCTCCCCGCACTACACAAAATTGGGCCAACTTATATGGCAAAGAATTGTTTGGGTTCACAGGAAAACATCACAATCCTGCCACTAAACATTCTTGGAGAACCACTACTCCCAGCAAGTCTATACTGTGACCACCCCCCATGTGCTACTAGCTAGTGCTCCAATATATAGTGTTCCACCGGAAAGTGCCCCATACAGTGCCCCACCATACAGTGACCCGCCAGAGAATTTACCTCCACATACAATGCCCCTCCATACAGTGACCCACCAGAGAATGACCCCACATGCAGGGCCCCCCAGTGAATGTCCCACCAAAGAGGGTCCCCTATACAGTCCCTTATTCAAAAATTTGATTCGGCCAATTCGCCGAAATTTCCGAAAAAGTTAGTTTCGATCCAAATTGTTTTGCGGCGAATCTGTATTAAAAAAGCTATTTCTAGCCTACAGACAGCCCCAATAGGGGTATAGAACACTTTGCTGTGTTTTAAAACGCATATGGAGTGTGCTGGGGTAGTGAAATAATACTGTTATTCAGAATAACATGCAGATTACCGCCATCGCTATTAGAATCACTACCGCACAGCAGCACAATGACAGAGCCTGGTGGTGGCATCAGTGTCAGGAGACCATATAGTGGATGAATGACAGCGTGAAGGTGTTGGCAGCATGAGGAGACCATATAGTGGCTGAATGACACAGCGTGGACATGTTGGCAGCATGAGGAGACCATATAGTGGCTGAATGACACAGTGTGGACATGTTGGCAGCATGAGGAGACCATATAGTGGCTGAATGACACAGTGTGGACATGTTGGCAGCATGAGGAGACCATATAGTGGCTGAATGACACAGCATGGAGGTGTTGGCAGCATGAGGAGAACATATAGTGACTGAATGACACAGCGTGGAGGTGTTGGCAGCATGAGGAGACCATATAGTGGCTGAATGACACAGCGTGGAGGTGTTGGCAGCATGAGGAGACCATATAGTGGCTGAATGACACAGTGTGGACATGTTGGCAGCATGAGGAGACCATATAGTGACTGAATGACACAGTGTGGAGGTGTTGGCAGCATGAGGAGACCATATAGTGGCTGAATGACACAGTGTGGACATGTTGGCAGCATGAGGAGACCATATAGTGGCTGAATGACACAGTGTGGACATGTTGGCAGCATGAGGAGACCATATAGTGGCTGAATGACACAGCATGGAGGTGTTGGCAGCATGAGGAGAACATATAGTGACTGAATGACACAGCGTGGAGGTGTTGGCAGCATGAGGAGACCATATAGTGGCTGAATGACACAGCGTGGAGGTGTTGGCAGCATGAGGAGACCATATAGTGGCTGAATGACACAGCGTGGAGGTGTTGGCCGCATGAGGAGACCATATAGTGACTGAATGACACAGTGTGGAGGTTTTGGCAGCATGAGGAGGCCATATAGTGGCTGAATGACACAGTGTGGAGGTGTTGGCAGCATGAGGAGACCATATAATGGTTGAATGACACAGCGTGGAGGTGTTGGCAGCATGAGGAGACCATATAGTGACTGAATGACACAGCGTGGAGGTGGTGGCAGCATGAGGAGACCATATAGTGACTAAATGACACAGCGTGGAGGTGGTGGCAGCATGAGGAGACCATATAGTGGCTTAATGACACAGCATTGAGGCAGCATGAGGAGACCATATAGTGGCTGAATGACACAGCGTGGAGGTGGGGGCAGCATGAGGAGATCATATAGCGTCTGAATGACAAATCCTGGAGGTGTTGGTAGCATGAGGAGACCATATAGTGGCTGAATGACACAGTGTGGAGGTGTTGGCAGCATGAGGAGACCATATAGTGGCTGAATGACACAGCCTGGAGGTGTTGGCAGCATGCGGAGACCATATAGTGAATGAATGACACAGCGTGGAGGTGTTCGCAGCATGAGGAGACCATATAGTGGCTGAATGACACAGCGTGGAGGTGTTGGCCGCATGAGGAGACCATATAGTGGCTGAATGACACAGCGGGGAGGTGTTAGCAGCATGAGGACACCATAAAGTGGCTGAATGGCACAGCATGGAGGTGTTGGCAGCAGGTGGAGACCATATAGTGACTGAATTACACAGCATGGAGGTGTTGGCAGCATGAGGACACCATATAGTGACTGAATGACACAGCGTTGAGGTGTTGGCAGCATGAGGAGACCATATAGTGGTTGAATGACACAGCATGGAGGTGTTGGCAGCATGAGGAGAAAATATTGTGACTGAATGACACAGCGTGGAGGTGTTGGCAGCATGAGGAGACCATATAGTGGCTGAATGACACAGCGTGGAGGTGTTGGCAGCATGAGGAGACCATATAGTGGCTAAATGACACAGCGTGGAGGTGTTGGCCGCATGAGGAGACCATATAGTGACTGAATGACACAGTGTGGAGGTGTTGGCAGCATGAGGAGACCATATAGTGGCTGAATGACACAGTGTGGAGGTGTTGGCAGCATGAGGAGACCATATAATGGTTGAATGACACAGCGTGGAGGTGTTGGCAGCATGAGGAGACCATATAGTGACTGAATGACACAGCGTGGAGGTGGTGGCAGCATGAGGAGACCATATAGTGACTAAATGACACAGCGTGGAGGTGGTGGCAGCATGAGGAGACCATATAGTGGCTTAATGACACAGCATTGAGGCAGCATGAGGAGACCATATAGTGGCTGAATGACACAGCGTGGAGGTGGGGGCAGCATGAGGAGATCATATAGTGTCTGAATGACAAATCCTGGAGGTGTTGGTAGCATGAGGAGACCATATAGTGGCTGAATGACACAGTGTGGAGGTGTTGGCAGCATGAGGAGACCATATAGTGGCTGAATGACACAGCCTGGAGGTGTTGGCAGCATGCGGAGACCATATAGTGAATGAATGACACAGCGTGGAGGTGTTCGCAGCATGAGGAGACCATATAGTGGCTGAATGACACAGCGTGGAGGTGTTGGCCGCATGAGGAGACCATATAGTGGCTGAATGACACAGCGGGGAGGTGTTAGCAGCATGAGGACACCATAAAGTGGCTGAATGGCACAGCATGGAGATGTTGGCAGCAGGTGGAGACCATATAGTGACTGAATTACACAGCCTGGAGGTGTTGGCAGCATGAGGACACCATATAGTGACTGAATGACACAGCGTTGAGGTGTTGGCAGCATGAGGAGACCATATAGTGACTGAATGACACAGCGTTGAGGTGTTGGCAGCATGAGGAGACCATATAGTGACTGAATGGCACAGCGTGGAGGTGTTGGCAGCATGAGGAGACCATATAGTGGCTGAAGGACACAGCGTGGAGGTGTTGGCAGCATGAGGACAAAATATAGTGGCTGAATGACACAGCATTGTCACGATCCCGGCTGGTAGGAGGTGGATTCTCTGTGCCAGAGAGGGATTGGCGAGGACCGTGCTAGTGGACCGGTTCTAAGTCACTACTGGTTTTCACCAGAGCCCGCCGCAAAGCGGGATGGTCTTGCTGCGGCGGTAGTGACCAGGTCGTATCCACTAGCAACGGCTCAACCTCTCTGACTGCTGAAGATAGGCGCGGTACAAGGGAGTAGGCAGAAGCAAGGTCGGACATAGCAGAAGGTCGGGGCAGGCAGCAAGGATCGTAGTCAGGGGCAATGGCAGGAGGTCTGGAACACAGGCTAGGAACAAACAAGGGAACGCTTTCACTAGGCACAAGGGCAACAAGATCCGGCAAGGGAGTGCAGGGGAAGTGAGGTATAAGTAGGGAGTGCACAGGTGGAAACTAATCAAGGTAATTGGGAAGATTGGACCAGGCACCATCATTGGTGCACTGGCCCTTTAAATCGCAGAGACCCGGCGCGCGCGCGCCCTAGGGAGCGGGGCCGCGCGCGCCGGGACAGGACCGACGGAGAGCGAGTCAGGTACGGGAGCCGGGGTGCGCATCGCGAGCGGGCGCCACCCGCATCGCGAATCGCATCCCGGCTGGAGGCGGTACCGCAGCGCACCCGGTCAGTGGATCTGACCGGGGCGCTGCAGCAACGAGGATGAGGCGAGCGCTCCGGGGAGGAACGGGGACCCGGAGCGCTCGGCGTAACAGTACCCCCCCCTTGGGTCTCCCCCTCTTCTTGGGTCCAAAGAACCTGAGGATCAAAAACACAATTCTTTCGTGATGAGGTCCGATGCACATTAGGAGGGGTTCCGTGCGGTAACGCACGGCACAGTCCAATCTTTCATTGTTAACACAATTGATGTAGAGGGGTCTGGCGAGACTGGTCACAGGGATGTTGAACCTGTTGATAAGAGAGGCCAAAAAAAAATTTCCTGCAGATCCGGAATCCAAGAAGGCCATAGTAGAGAAGGAGAAGGTAGAGGCAGATATCCGCACAGGCACAGTAAGGCGTGGAGAAGCAGAGTTGACATCAAGAACTGTCTCACCTTTGTGCGGAGTCAGCGTACGTCTTTCCAGGCGGGGAGGACGGATAGGACAATCCTTCAGGAAGTGTTCGGTGCCGGCATAGTACAGGCAAAGATTCTCCATGCGGCGTCGTGTCCTCTCTTGAGGTGTCAAGCGAGACCGGTCAACTTGCATAGCCTCCACGGCGGGAGGCACAGGAACGGTTTGCAGAGGACCAGAGGAGAGAGGAGCCGGGGAGAAAAAACACCTCGTGCGAACAAAGTCCATATCCAGGCGGAGCTCCAGACGCCATCCGGAAAAACGCATGTCAATGCGAGTGGCAAGATGAATGAGTTCATGTAGGTTAGCAGGAGTCTCTCGTGCGGCCAGAACATCTTTAATGTTGCTGGATAGGCCTTTTTTAAAGGTCGCGCAGAGAGCCTCACTATTCCAGGACAACTCGGAAGCAAGAGCACGGAACTGAATGGCGTACTCGCCAACGGAAGAAACACCCTGGGCCAGGTTCAGCAGGGCAGTCTCGGCAGAAGAAGCTCGGGCAGGCTCCTCGAAGACAACACGGACCTCAGCGAAGAAGGACTGGACTGTGGCTGTGGCAGGATCATTGCGGTCCCAGAGTGGTGTGGCCCCAGACAAGGCCTTTCCAGAAAGGAGACCACGGCAGAGTCTAGAGTCCTCATCAAATTTGTCCGGCAGGGACAAGCAGGGGTTAGGAGCGGCCGGTTGCTGCGGAGGAGTTGCAGGAGCCGGCGGAGGAGATGGTTGTTGCAGCTGCTGTGTCTGTGACTGAAGTTGCTGTATCTGCGGCAGCAGCTGCTGTATCTGTGACTGAAGTTGCAGTGTCACGGTGGTCAAGTATGCCAGCTGGTGATTTCGTTGGGCAATCTGTCGGGCTTGCTGGGCGACCTGTCGGGCTTGCTGGGCGACCAGTGTGGGGAGGTCGGCGACAACTGGCAGAGGAACTTCAGCGGAATCCATGGCCGGATCTACTGTCACGATCCCGGCTGGTAGGAGGTGGATTCTCTGTGCCAGAGAGGGATTGGCGAGGACCGTGCTAGTGGACCGGTTCTAAGTCACTACTGGTTTTCACCAGAGCCCGCCGCAAAGCGGGATGGTCTTGCTGCGGCGGTAGTGACCAGGTCGTATCCACTAGCAACGGCTCAACCTCTCTGACTGCTGAAGATAGGCGCGGTACAAGGGAGTAGACAAAGGCAAGGTCGGACGTAGCAGAAGGTCGGGGCAGGCAGCAAGGATCGTAGTCAGGGGCAACGGCAGGAGGTCTGGAACACAGGCTAGGAACAAACAAGGGAACGCTTTCACTAGGCACAAGGGCAACAAGATCCGGCAAGGGAGTGCAGGGGAAGTGAGGTATAAGTAGGGAGTGCACAGGTGGAAACTAATCAAGGTAATTGGGAAGATTGGACCAGGCACCATCATTGGTGCACTGGCCCTTTAAATCGCAGAGACCCGGCGCGCGCGCGCCCTAGGGAGCGGGGCCGCGCGCGCCGGGACAGGACCGACGGAGAGCGAGTCAGGTACGGGAGCCGGGGTGCGCATCGCGAGCGGGCGCCACCCGCATCGCGAATCGCATCCCGGCTGGAGGCGGTACCGCAGCGCACCCGGTCAGTGGATCTGACCGGGGCGCTGCAGCAACGAGGATGAGGCGAGCGCTCCGGGGAGGAACGGGGACCCGGAGCGCTCGGCGTAACAAGCATGGAGGTGTTGGCAGCATGAGGAGACCATATAGTGGCTGAATGACACAGCATGGAGGTGTTGGCAGCATGAGGAGACCATATAGTGGCTGAATGACACAGCGTGGAGGTGTTGGCAGCATGAGGAGACCATATAGTGGCTGAATGACACAGTGTGGAGGTGTTGGCAGCATGAGGAGACCATATAGTGGATGAATGACACAGCGTGGAGATGTTGGCAGCATGAGGAGACCACATAGTGGATGAATGACAGCGTGGAGGTGTTGGCAGCATGAGAAGACCATATAGTGGCTGAATGACACAGCGTGGACATGTTGGCAGCATGAGGAGACCATATAGTGGCTGAATGACACAGTGTGGACATGTTGGCAGCATGAGGAGACCATATCGTGGCTGAATGACACAGTGTGGACATGTTGGCAGCATGAGGAGACCATATAGTGGCTGAATGACACAGCATGGAGGTGTTGGCAGCATGAGGAGAACATATAGTGACTGAATGACACAGCGTGGAGGTGTTGGCAGCATGAGGAGACCATATAGTGGCTGAATGACACAGCGTGGAGGTGTTGGCAGCATGAGGAGACCATATAGTGGCTGAATGACACAGTGTGGACATGTTGGCAGCATGAGGAGACCATATAGTGGCTGAATGACACAGTGTGGACATGTTGGCAGCATGAGGAGACCATATAGTGGCTGAATGACACAGCATGGAGGTGTTGGCAGCATGAGGAGAACATATAGTGACTGAATGACACAGCGTGGAGGTGTTGGCAGCATGAGGAGACCATATAGTGGCTGAAGGACACAGCGTGGAGGTGTTGGCAGCATGAGGACAAAATATAGTGGCTGAATGACACAGCATGGAGGTGTTGGCAGCATGAGGAGACCATATAGTGGCTGAATGACACAGCATGGAGGTGTTGGCAGCATGAGGAGACCATATAGTGGCTGAATGACACAGCGTGGAGGTGTTGGCAGCATGAGGAGACCATATAGTGGCTGAATGACACAGTGTGGAGGTGTTGGCAGCATGAGGAGACCATATAGTGGATGAATGACACAGCGTGGAGATGTTGGCAGCATGAGGAGACCACATAGTGGATGAATGACAGCGTGGAGGTGTTGGCAGCATGAGAAGACCATATAGTGGCTGAATGACACAGCGTGGACATGTTGGCAGCATGAGGAGACCATATAGTGGCTGAATGACACAGTGTGGACATGTTGGCAGCATGAGGAGACCATATAGTGGCTGAATGACACAGCATGGAGGTGTTGGCAGCATGAGGAGAACATATAGTGACTGAATGACACAGCGTGGAGGTGTTGGCAGCATGAGGAGACCATATAGTGGCTGAATGACACAGCGTGGAGGTGTTGGCAGCATGAGGAGACCATATAGTGGCTGAATGACACAGTGTGGACATGTTGGCAGCATGAGGAGACCATATAGTGGCTGAATGACACAGTGTGGACATGTTGGCAGCATGAGGAGACCATATAGTGGCTGAATGACACAGCATGGAGGTGTTGGCAGCATGAAGAGAAAATATAGTGACTGAACGACACAGCGTGGAGGTGTTGGCAGCATGAGGAGACCATATAGTGGCTGAATGACACAGCGTGGAGGTGTTGGCAGCATGAGGAGACCATATAGTGGCTGAATGACACAGCGTGGAGGTGTTGGCAGCATGAGGAGACCATATAGTGGCTGAATGACACAGCGTGGAGGTGTTGGCAGCATGAGGAGACCATATAGTGACGGAATGACACAGCGTGGAGGTGTTGGCACCATGAGGAGACCATATAGTGACGGAATGACACAGCGTGGAGGTGTTGGCAACATGAGGAGACCATATAGTGTCTGAATGACACAGTGTGGAGCTGTTGGCAGCATGAGGAGACCATATAGTGGCTGAATGAAACAGCGTGGAGGTGTTGGCAGCAGCTGGAGACCATATAGTGACTGAATTACACAGCTTGGAGGTGTTGGCAGCATGAGGACACCATATATGTCACGATGCCGGCTGGCAGGAGGTGGATCCTCTGTGCCAGAGAGGGATAGCGAGGACCGTGCTAGTGGACCGGTTCTAAGACACTACTGGTTTTCACCAGAGCCCGCCGCAAAGCGGGATGGTCTTGCTGCGGCGGTAGTGACCAGGTCGTATCCACTAGCAACGGCTCACCTCTCTGGCTGCTGAAGATAGGCGAGGTACAAGGGAGTAGGCAGAAGCAAAGTCGGACGTAGCAGAAGGTCGGGGGCAGGCGGCAAGGTTCGTAGTCAGGGGAGATAGCAGAAGTTCTGGTACACAGGGTTTAAACACACAAAACGCTTTCTCTAGGCACAAGGGCAACAAGATCCGGCAAGGAAGTGCAAGGGAGGAGGTTAGATATAGTCAGGGACCAGGTGGGAGCCAATTAAGCTAATTGGGCCAGGCACCAATCATTGGTGCACTGGCCCTTTAAGTCTCAGGGAGCTGGCGCGCGCGCGCCCTAGAGAGCGGAGCCGCGCGCGCCAGCACATGACAGCAGGGGACGGGAACGGGTAAGTGACCTGGGATGCGATTCGCGAGCGGGCGCGTCCCGCTGTGCGAATCGCATCCCCAACGGCCATGACAGAGCAGCGCTCCCGGTCAGCGGGCCTGACCGGGGAGCTGCAGGGAGAAAGACGCCGTGAGCGCTCCGGGGAGGAGCGGGGACCCGGAGCGCTAGGCGTAACAGTACCCCCCCCCTTAGGTCTCCCCTTCTCTTTATCGGGTAACTGCCTCCCCTGGGATGAGGACACCGGGAAAGGATGGAGGGATTCCTCAACGGCAGGCAGAACCGCAGGAGTAGGAATGGGGAGAGAGGGCAGAGGGCGAGACCTGGCACGGGGCAGTGTGACACCAGGACGAGGGCCATGAGGGGACACAGAAGCTTGCCTGATGGAACTGGGAGGGGGGGAGGGGCATTTCCTGTGGCAGGCAGAGTTCTTAATGACCTTAGGGGGACCGGATACAGGAGGAACCATAGGGTCACGGCAGGGAGTACTGGGAACCGGTTGAAGGCAGTCCTTGGAACAAGAGGGACCCCAACTCTTGATCTCCCCAGTGGACCAATCCAGGGTTGGGGAATGGTGTTGAAGCCAGGGTAGTCCAAGGAGAACTTCAGAAGAACAATTAGGAAGGACAAAAAATATAATCTCCTCGTGATGAGGTCCGATGCACATTAGGAGGGGCTCCGTGCGGTAACGCACGGTGCAATCCAACCTGGCTCCGTTGACCGCGGAAATGTGGAGTGGCTTGACAAGACGGGTCACCGGAATGCGGAATTTATTCACAAAGGACTCCCGAATAAAATTCCCAGAAGCTCCAGAGTCCAGGCAGGCCACGGCTGAGAGGGGAGAGCTGGCTGAAGTGGAAATCCGAACAGGTACCGTGAGACGTGGAGAAGCCGACTTGGCATCAAGAGACGCCACACCCACGAGAGCTGAGTGCGAGCGTGCGTTTCCCAGACGTGGAGGACGGATTGGGCAATCCACCAAAAAATGTTCAGTACTGGCACAGTACAGACAAAGATTCTCTTCCTTACGGCGATTCCTCTCTTCCAGGGTCAGGCGAGACCGATCCACTTGCATGGCCTCCTCGGCGGGAGGCCTAGGCGCAGATTGCAGTGGAGACTGTGGGAGAGGTGTCCAGAGATCTAAGTCTTTTTCCTGGCGGAGCTCTTGATGCCTCTCAGAAAAACGCATGTCAATGCGAGTGGCTAGATGAATGAGTTCATGCAGGTTAGCAGGAGTCTCTCGTGCGGCCAGAACATCTTTAATGTTGCTGGATAGGCCTTTTTTAAAGGTCGCGCAGAGAGCCTCATTATTCCAGGATAGTTCAGAAGCAAGAGTACGGAATTGTATGGCGTACTCGCCAACGGAGGAATTACCCTGGACCAGGTTCAGCAGGGCAGTCTCAGCAGAAGAGGCTCGGGCAGGTTCCTCAAAGACACTTCGAATTTCCGAGAAGAAGGAGTGTACAGAGGCAGTGACGGGGTCATCGCGGTCCCAGAGCGGTGTGGCCCATGACAGGGCTTTTCCAGACAGAAGGCTGACTACGAAAGCCACCTTAGACCTTTCAGTAGGAAACTGATCCGACATCATCTCTAAGTGCAAGGAACATTGCGAAAGAAAGCCACGGCAAAACTTAGAGTCCCCATTAAATTTGTCCGGCAAGGACAGGCGGAGGCTAGGAGCGGCCTCTCGCCGCGGAAGGGGTGCTGGAGCTGGCGGAGGAGATGGTTGTTGCTGCTGTAGCTGCGACTGTACTTGCTGTAGTTGTGACTGGAGTTGCTGTGTCATGGTGGTCAAGTACGACAGCTGGCGATCTTGTTGCGCTATCTGTTGCGACTGCTGGGCGATCTGACGAGCTTGCTGGGCGACCAGCGTAGGGAGGTCAGCGACAACTGGCAGAGGAACTTCAGCGGGATCCATGGCCGGATCTACTGTCACGATGCCGGCTGGCAGGAGGTGGATCCTCTGTGCCAGAGAGGGATAGCGAGGACCGTGCTAGTGGACCGGTTCTAAGACACTACTGGTTTTCACCAGAGCCCGCCGCAAAGCGGGATGGTCTTGCTGCGGCGGTAGTGACCAGGTCGTATCCACTAGCAACGGCTCACCTCTCTGGCTGCTGAAGATAGGCGAGGTACAAGGGAGTAGGCAGAAGCAAAGTCGGACGTAGCAGAAGGTCGGGGGCAGGCGGCAAGGTTCGTAGTCAGGGGAGATAGCAGAAGTTCTGGTACACAGGGTTTAAACACACAAAACGCTTTCTCTAGGCACAAGGGCAACAAGATCCGGCAAGGAAGTGCAAGGGAGGAGGTTAGATATAGTCAGGGACCAGGTGGGAGCCAATTAAGCTAATTGGGCCAGGCACCAATCATTGGTGCACTGGCCCTTTAAGTCTCAGGGAGCTGGCGCGCGCGCGCCCTAGAGAGCGGAGCCGCGCGCGCCAGCACATGACAGCAGGGGACGGGAACGGGTAAGTGACCTGGGATGCGATTCGCGAGCGGGCACGTCCCGCTGTGCGAATCGCATCCCCAACGGCCATGACAGAGCAGCGCTCCCGGTCAGCGGGCCTGACCGGGGAGCTGCAGGGAGAAAGACGCCGTGAGCGCTCCGGGGAGGAGCGGGGACCCGGAGCGCTAGGCGTAACAATATAGTGACTGAATGACACAGCGTTGAGGTGTTGGCAGCATGAGGAGACCATATAGTGGCTGAATGACACAGCGTTGAGGTGTTGGCAGCATGAGGAGACCCTATAGTGACTGAATGGCACAGCGTGGAGGTGTTGGCAGCATGAGGAGACCATATAGTGGCTGAAGGACACAGCGTGGAGGTGTTGGCAGCATGAGGACAAAATATAGTGGCTGAATGACACAGCATGGAGGTGTTGGCAGCATGAGGAGACCATATAGTGGCTGAATGACACAGCATGGAGGTGTTGGCAGCATGAGGAGACCATATAGTGGCTGAATGACACAGCGTGGAGGTGTTGGCAGCATGAGAAGACCATATAGTGGCTGAATGACACAGTGTGGAGGTGTTGGTAGCATGAGGAGACCATATAGTGGCTGAATGACACAGCATGGAGGTGTTGGCAGCATGAGGAGACCATATAGTGGCTGAATGACACAGTGTGGAGGTGTTGGCAGCATGAGGAGACCATATAGTGGATGAATGACACAGCGTGGAAGTGTTGGCAGCATGAGGAGACCACATAGTGGCTGAATGACACAGCATGGAGGTGTTGGCAGCATGAGGAGATCATATAATGGATGAATGGCACAGCCCGGAGTTGCCAGCAGCATGAGTAGGCACTAGGCCTTCACAATCCCCGAGATTAAAAGAGTAATTTAGACATTTAAACCAAAGATTTTGGATAGCTGGTGCTACCTATGATAACAACATTTTTATTCCTAGACCCCACAGCGGCATCAGTAACCCATATATTGCCTGAATGACACAGCCTGGAGTTGGCTGACGCATGAGTACACACCAGGGCTTCACAATCCCTAAAATAAAACGCAACAATTTTAGAAGAAGATTTTGCTACCTATCATAAAATTTTAATTCCCAGATCCAGGCCTAGCAGCGCCATCAGTAAATCATATATTGCCTGAATGACACAGCCTGGAGTTGGCTGATGCATGAGGAGACCATTGAAATGTCTGATTTTTTTTATTTGAAATTTAAATCAAAGTTTGAGTGTACCAGACCCTGGCATGTGGATACAAATGACCAAATCCAACAAGCCCCCACAGGGCTCATGTGGCCGTGAGATGTAGGCGCAACTTCTCCATTGCCCTGACCGGCCATTGTTTCCAAAACTCTTCGCCAAGGCAAACCATGTGAAGAACAGCGTGACACCGCCATGCCCTGCACACATGGTATGCTGAAGGGCCACTGAGACTTGTCCGGGCAGTGCAGGCTTAGGACACAGTGAAGGATGTGGAGGCAGAGTCGCACACTGTAACAGGACCAACGGGCTGACAGAGTGGAGCAGGAAGCTGCATGAGTACACAAGAGGGATTCACAACCCCTAAAATTGAAAGGTGAATGTTGAAATCTCCATTGAAGATGCATGTTAGGTAGTGCTACCATTCAAAAGTTTAAGGCCCAAGCCCAGAAGCATCAGTAGGCCAAGTAATTTCTGAAACACACAAGAGCAGTCAGGAGCAGTCATCAGCAATACACCCGAGGATTTCATAACCCCTTACATTTAAAGATCAATGTTGAAATTTGCATTAAGCATGTATTAAGCTACTTCTAAACATCCAAAAATTAAAGGCACAAGGCCCGAAGCATCAGTGAGGCAACTAGTTCCTGAAAGACACAAGATCAGTCAGGAGCAGGCATTCGCAGTACCCAAGAGGGTTTCATAACCCAAGAGGGTTTCATAACCATAATTGGGAAATGTTGGTGTAGCACCATGGTCAATCTACTCTGAGGCATCTGGCATTGGTGGCTGGAAATCCTGGCTGATCCATCCCTGATTCATCTTCACAAAGGTCAGTCTCTCCACATTTTTCGTGGACAGACGAGTTCTCCTTGGGGTGACTATGGCCCCCACCGCACTAAACACCCGCTCTGATGGCACACTACTGGTCGGGCAGGACAGCTTTTCCAGGGCAAACTCTGCTAGTTGCGGCCTTAAATCAAGTTTGGCTGCCCAGGAGTCCAGCGGATCTTCAATGTTTGTTGGCATGGTCATGTCAAGGTATGCCACCACCTGCTGGTTCAGGTCCTGCTCCATGTCTACCTGATGCTGATGAGTTACTTCACTATGCGGGTGAAGAAAGCTACTCATCAGCGACTGTAGACTCAGGCTGCTGCAGATTGAGCTGATACTGCTCCTTCCACCCCTCCCCAGCAGCCATGACAGTGGAAGGTGAGTGCAGAGGCCCCCCCCTGTCAGACCAAGAGTAGATGGACGATGTCGCCAATAGGCATCGGCCAACTGACTACATAGGATCTCTCTGTAGTAGTTTAGTTTGTCCTCCCTCTCAGTTGGTGTAAAAAAGGCCCCCATTCTGGGACGGTAGCGACGAATTATGACAATTTGGGGCTCACTACGCAAGCAACTGAGCATGCATCGTGCCATTTGCGCCAGTGACTCGAAGCGACTACCTGCCTCCATCTCCACTGCATACTGCCACGGTGTGTCTGGGTCCTCTGTCTCGCCTTCCTCATAACCCTTCAGCTCCTCTGGCTGCTCCTGCTCCTCCTCTCCTGTCCGATGACTAGAAACACCGGCCATCTCATCCAACCTAAACTGTGCTCCACTCTGCCCCTCATCCTCCTCCTCCAGTTCAGCCCCCACAGGGCTCATGTAGCCTTGAGATGTAGGCGCAACGTCTCCATTGCCGTGACCAGCCATGGTTTCAATCATTTGTTGTAGGAAATTTAGGAGTGGAATTACATTGTTCATCCCATAATCCAGGCGGCTTACAAATAACGGGGCTTCCTCAAAGGGCGTCAGCAAACGGCAGGTGTCACGTATGAGCTGCCACTGGTTGACATTGAAGTTACACAGGGGAGTACTCCTATCTGCTTGGATCATCAAGAAATTGTTGATGGCTTTTCTTTGTTCGTATAGTCTGTCCAACATATGGAGGGTGGAATTTCAACGTGTGGCAATGTCACAAATCAGACTATGTTGTGGGATACCGTTCTGACGCTGCAGCTCAAGGAAGGTGTGCTTGGCGGTGTACGAGTGGCTGAAGTGCATGCACAGTTTCCTTCCCATTTTCAGGATGTTTTGCAAATGGGGTGAAGACTTGAGGAAGTGCTTGACAACCAGATTTAACACGTGTGCCATGCAGGGTGCATGATTCACACTTCCTTGTCGCAGCGCGGACACAATGTTCTTCCCGTTGTCGGTCACCATGGTTCCCATTTCCAGATTTTGTGGAGTAAGCCATACTCGGATTTCTTTACGATTGAACTTTAGCAGTTCCACCCCTGTGTGACTCCATTCGCCAAGGCAAACCATGTGAAGAACAGCTTGACACTGCCGTGCCCTACACACATGGTACAATGAAGGGCCACTGAGATTTGGACATGCAGTGAAGGCCGAGGACACGGTGGAGGATGAGGAGGTGGCGTTGTACACTGTAACAGGACCAACTGCCTGGGAGCGAGAGCGTGGAGGAGGAAGCGGCGTGAACTGTCCAAGTTGCTGTTGTGGCTGTGCAGGAACTACATTTACCCAGTGGGCCGTAAAAGACAAGTATTGTCCCTGCCCGTAGTTACAGCTCCACACGTCGGCGCTGCCGTGCACTTTTGAACACACCGACAGGCTCAAGGACTGGCCCACCTTCTCTTGTACAAACTTATGCAGGGCTGGTACTGCCTTCTTCGCAAAGAAATGACGGCTTGGGACTCTCCACCTCGGCTCGGCACAAGCCATCAATTCTCTGAAAGGTGCAGAGTCCACAACTTGAAAAGGGAGGGACTGCAACACCAGCAACTTAGGAGCACATTCAGCTTCTGCGCCGTTGGATGAGTGGGCGCATACTGTTGTCTCTTGGACATGGCTTCGCAGATGGATTGTTGGCGGAATGGCTGACTAAAAGCGCGAGAAGCAGGAGCGATAGAAGGAGGGTTTGACACACAGCTCCCTTCGGCTGAGGTGGTGGAGCCTTGGCTGGATGAAGGAGGGAGCGGATGGCCACTGGGTGATGCAGCAGGCTGAACCCCTACATCGGAGCCACCGTTCTCCCAGGCCGCTTTATGGTGGCGAAGCATGTGTTGACGCATGTGTGGGACACTGGCCACACTCCACCTTCTGCCGACAGATCTTGCATGTGGCTACGTGAACCTCCTCCGGATGCCTTATGAAAAACTTCCACACCGCCGAGTAGCTGATTTTCCCACCTACAGTCCGCACTAATTGACTGCTACTGCCGCCGTCTCCAGGAACCCCTGTTCCACTACCTCCTGGAAAGGTTTGCTGCCACGAAGCAGGTGGTCTCCCCCGGGCACGTTTGGCTACTGAATTTCCACTCCTGCCACCACGCTGACTGCCAACAGTGCTACCACCTTGCTGCCTCAAGGGCAACCTGCAACCCTCTTCTCCTGATGATGATGAAGCCCCTTCTGCACCCGGCTCCCAATTGCGATCGGCTTCATCATCATCCACAGGTGTGTGCACGTCACTGATGTCCTCCTCAGGTTCCCCAACAGTGTCTGCTTCAGGACCCTGAACACTTGCAACACCGCCTCCCACGTCACTCTCCGCATCACTACTTTGCCGCCTAGCGGAGGAAGCGGCGCATGTCTCCTCCCCTTCTTGGCTGTCCAGTAGCTGCTGACTGTCCTCTATTATATCGTCCTCAGTAAATAGTGGAGCTGAACCCACAGCATAAGATACTTCTCTAGGAGAGGGAACAGCATAGGACAAAGGCAATGGGAGGACAGGGACTGCTACCGGGCCATGCCAACTGAGGGTTGTGTCTGAGGAACCCACCGACTGTTGACTGGGGGTGTCAGATGTCACTTGTGATGATTAGTGTTGAGCAGCATAGGCCATATTCGAATTCGCGAATATTCGCGAATATATGGACGAATATTCGTCACATATTAGCATATTCGTAATACCCTCGTTTTATTTTCGCATACGCGGAAATTCGCGTATGCGAAAATTATCATAAACAAAAATTCTCATATGCGAAAATTTGCACGCCAGTCTCACACAGTAGTATTAGAGCCTTCTTTACACCACACAAGCTGGAAGCAGAGAGGGATGATCACTGTGATGTGTACTGTGAAAAAAAAAACAAAAAACGAATATTCGTAATTACGAATATATAGTGCTATATTCGCGAATATTCGCGAATTCGCGAATATGCGATATTCGCGAATATGCGATATTCGCGAATAAAATTCACTTTGCAAATATTCGTGAGCAACACTAGTGATGATGTGGATGAGCGTGTTAACCAATCGATGACGGCAGATGGGTTGTTGGTGGAGACACGACCGCTGGCTGATAACGGGAGCTCAGGCCTCTCGCTGTGACTCCTGCTGCCACTCGCCTCAAGTCTGCTGCCAACTCTGCCTGAAGTATTTAGGCCTCTGCCACTCCTCTGTGCATGTCCTGGCACTTCTCTGCCTGACATACTTAGTGCGTTTATGAGGGTATTACAATACGCTACAGTACTCTTTAAACAGTATTTGTCTAGAACAGTAGCAGGTGATTACTTACGGCTGTCCTTTCACAATATGTCGGCCCTTGACAGATTAACACGTACTAAATGGTACAATACTTGGATGTACCTATGCGGTCTGCACTGATGAGGGCAGAAATATGCGCAACTATACACAGAAAAACTCTGTATTTTTGTAAACACCAGCCGGTAAGTACTATTGCTTGGACTTTCCCTGTATCTAGACTTTTTACACATACAGAACAGTAGACGGCTTTGATGTAGTCCTGTGTTATGCACGTATGAGGGCGGACAAATGCACTACAGTCCACTGAAAAAACTTAGTTTTGCACAGCAGCAGCAGCAGGACCCAACAGTGCAGCATCATATAAATAAGAAAACAGGGATTAAACCCTAAATTGCACTCTGTCACATAATTCTGAGCAGCAGAAGATTTGTGGAGCAAAAAAAGCACAGAATTGGGCTGAACAATGAGGAGATAAGATGGTTGATAAAGTTGAGGCAGCTTGGAGATCTGTATGAGGCAGCTGACAGCTATCTGCCCCTCTCTGCTGCAATGCTCTATAACGTGAATAGGAGGTTTAGCAATCAATGATCCTTCTCAGAGTAACAGCACAGCACTCTGCACTCCTGCCTTTCCCTAATGCTGATGTGACTAGCAGTTGTAGTGTAACGCTGTGGTATGAGCTATTCACACACACACAGTCCCGTCCTCTCCATCTGACTGCATAGATGAAATGAAGTGAGGCAAGATGGCCGCCGATTATATAGGGGCTGTGACATCACAGGGGTCAGTGAACACTGATAGGCTGCATCTCACATGGGGTTCTGGGTCAGCCCGCCTACCTTCATTCCCACCACTGCTTCCCGCCCTCCCATAATCCCCTGCACCATGTACTCACATGGGGATCCGCCATCTTAGCTCTACAATAGCCTGGAACGCTGTAAAATGGAGTTTAATTAAGCGATTTGCGCGATAGAATCGCGGCGATATTCGCATTCGTTGCAAATCGAATATTTAATGAAATTCGTAACGAATTTGGGTTCATCAGCTTCGATTTGCTCATCTTTAATCAAGAGTACTGTGCCCTCATACCTCTGCCCAAACCATCAAGAATACTGTGCCCTCATATGTGTTCCCAACCATCAAGAATACTGTGCCCTCATACGTGTGCCCAAACCATCAAGAATACTGTGCCCTCATACGTGTTCCCAACCATCAAGAATACTGTGCAATTATATGTGTTCCCTACCATCAAGAATACTGTGCCCTCATACGTGTTCCCAAACCATCAAGAATACTGTGCCCTCATACGTGTTCCCAAACCATCAAGAATACTGTGCCCTCATACGTGTGCCCAAACCATCAAGAGTACTGTGCCCTTGTACGTGTGCCCAAACCATCAAGAATACTGTGCCCTCATACGTGTGCCCAAACCATCAAGAGTACTGTGCCCTTGTACGTGTTCCCAAACCATCAAGAATACTGTGCCCTCATACGTGTTCCCAAACCATCAAGAATACTGTGCCCTCATACGTGTTCCCAAACCATCAAGAATACTGTGCCCTCATACGTGTTCCCAAACCATCAAGAATACTGTGCCCTCATACATGTGCCCAAACCATCAAGAGTACTGTGCCCTTGTACGTGTGCCCAAACCATCAAGAATACTGTGCCCTCGTACGTGTGCCCAAACCATCAAGAGGGCCACACCTTAAAGAATGTTCAGCAGCCAAAAAGAGAAGAGTGCCACCTAGTGTGTGCTGGAAGGATGGTAACAAGGCCAACAGATCATGGGGCCACAATCACCTCAACTACATTGTGAACAATCATGTCCCCTGAACCTCTAAGGACCTGTTCCCCCGGGAGGGAAATCTCCCCCTGTATTAATTGACATTGAACTTCCTGCTGACATCTGAGGTTCCTCTGAAGTTCTGCCTGTCAGGGTTATTTCCATGTTAACTCTGAGGAAATATCTTGTGATTTAATCCTTCCCTGAATTATTTACAAAAGCTTTTAAAGAGAAATTTATTAGGGCTCGATAAATTAAACATTCCATGAAAGCTCTTCAGAGCGCGGTGCCCTCGGCCTGTCTCCTGGAATCACAGTCAAACCTCTGCACAGGGTGAAGGAGTGGGGACCATCCAACGAAAGAACCGGTCCGGGAGCTGCTCCCGAGGGTTTAATGCTACCTGGAAATGAGAAGTCCCTGGAAACATTGGTCAGATCCTATCCTCCTGGAAGAAGTATTCTGCTCAGGTCTACGACTAATGGTCACCATGGTGTAGGTCAGTGGTCTCCAACCTGCGGACCTCCAGATGTTGCAAAACTACAACTCCCAGCATGCCCGGACAGCCCCAGGATGGTCCCTGTCATCACTAGAGATGAGCGAACTTCAAAAATTCGATTTGGCCGATTCGACAAATTTTCTGAAAAAATTTGGTTCGGACCGAATTTATTCGCAGGGAATCCTTATTAAAAACTGATATTTCTGGCCTACATAGAGGCTCAATAGGGGTATAGAACACTTTGCCTTGTCCCAACACGTATAGGGAGTGTGCTGGGATAGTGAAATATACTGTTATTCAGAATAACATGTAGATTACCGGCATCGCTAGTAGAATCACTGCTGCAGAGCATCTGGATGTGGCAGCAGGGAAACCATATGTGTCAAAATTTAAGAGAATAAAGAGATTTTTTAATGTAATTTTAATTTAATTTAATTTGAATTTATTTCAATTTTTTGAGTACCCATTCTGGTGAGATACCACCTGTCCCAGCCCCTGACTCTAACCGCCCCCCTGCGAATGTTTCATTTAATCAGTGAAGGTTCATTGTTATCACTCCAAGCTGTTTCATAGGATTCTTGTGAAAATTCCACAGGTCATATGACGGTCATTAAGATTTATCTTAGATTCCCAAGTTTTAATGTCCCAGCGTTTACTGTGAACTAATACTGTATGACCACAAAACCCAATCTAACAAGGAGTCACATGGTGGCACAATGACAGAGCCTAGAGGTGGCAGCAGAATGAGGAGACCAAATAGTGGCTGAATGACACAGCGTGGAGGTGTTGGCAGCAGCATGAGGAGACCATATAGTGGCTGAATGACACAGCTTGGATGAAGTTGAAGCATGAGGAGAAAATATAGTGGCTGAATGACACAGCATGGAGGTGTTGGCAGCATGAAGAGACCATAAAGTGGCTGAATGACACATCGTGGAGGTGTTTGAAGCATGAGGAGACCATATAGGGGCTGAATGACAGCGTGGAGGTGTTGGCAGCACGAGGAGACCATATAGTGGATGAATGACACAGTGTGGAGGTGTTGGCAGCATGAGGAGACCATATAGTGGCTGAATGACACAGCATGGAGTTGTTGGCAGCATGAGGAGACCATATAGTGTCTGAATGGCACAGCGTGGAGGTGTTGGCAGCATGAGGAGACCATATAGTGACTGAATGACACAGCGAGGAGGTGTTGGCAGCATCAAGAAACCATATAGTGGCTGAATGACAGAGCATGGAGGTGTTGGCAGCATCAAGAGACCATATAGTGGCTGAATGACAGAGCATGGAGGTGTTGGCAGCATGAGGAGACCATATAGTGGATGAATGACAAAGTGTGGAGGTGTTGGCTGCGTGAGGAGACCATATAGTGGCTGAATGACACAGCGTGGAGGTGTTGGCAGCACGTTGAGACCATATAGTGACCGAATGACACAGCGTGGAGGTGTTGGCAGCATGAGGAGACCATATAGTGGCTGAATGACACAGCGTGGAGGTGTTGGCAGCATGAGGAGACCATATAGTGGCTGAATGAAACAGCGTGGAGGCGTTGGCAGCATGAGGAGACCATATAGTGGCTGAATGACACAGCGTGGAGGTGTTAGCAGCATGATGTGACCATATAGAGACCGAATGACACAGTGTGGAGGTGTTGGCAGCATGAGGAGACCATATAGTGGCTGAAAGACACAGTGTGGAGGTGTTGGCAGCATGAGGAGACCATATAGTGGCTGAATGACACAGCGTGGAGGTGTTGGCAGCATCAAGAAACCATATAGTGGCTGAATGACAGAGCATGGAGGTGTTGGCAGCATCAAGAGACCATATAGTGGCTGAATGACAGAGCATGGAGGTGTTGGCAGCATGAGGAGACCATATAGTGGATGAATGACAAAGTGTGGAGGTGTTGGCTGCGTGAGGAGACCATATAGTGGCTGAATGACACAGCGTGGAGGTGTTGGCAGCACGTTGAGACCATATAGTGACCGAATGACACAGCGTGGAGGTGTTGGCAGCATGAGGAGACCATATAGTGGCTGAATGACACAGCGTGGAGGTGTTGGCAGCATGAGGAGACCATATAGTGGCTGAATGAAACAGCGTGGAGGCGTTGGCAGCATGAGGAGACCATATAGTGGCTGAATGACACAGCGTGGAGGTGTTAGCAGCATGATGTGACCATATAGAGACCGAATGACACAGTGTGGAGGTGTTGGCAGCATGAGGAGACCATATAGTGGCTGAAAGACACAGTGTGGAGGTGTTGGCAGCATGAGGAGACCATATAGTGGCTGAATGACACAGCGTGGAGGTGTTGGCAGCATGAGGAGACCATATAGTGGATGAATGACATAGTGTGGAGGTGTTGGCAGCATGAGGAGACCATATAGTGACGGAATGACACAGCGTGGAGGTGTTGGCAACATGAGGAGACCATATAGTGTCTGAATGACACAGTGTGGAGGTGTTGGCAGCATGAGGAGACCATATAGTGGCTGAATGAAACAGCGTGGAGGTGTTGGCAGCATGAGGAGACCATATAGTGACTGAATGACACAGCGTGGAGGTGTTGGCAGCACAAGGAGACCATATAGTGACTGAAAGGCACAGTGTGGAGGTGTTGGCAGCATGAGGAGACCATATAGTGGCTGAATGACACAGTGTGGAGGTGTTGGCAGCATGAGGAGACCATATAGTGGATGACTGACATAGTGTGGAGGTGTTGGCAGCATGAGGAGACCATATAGTGGCTGAATGACACAGCGTGGAGGTGTTAGCAGCATGAGGTGACCATATAGAGACCGAATGACACAGTGTGGAGGTGTTGGCAGCATGAGGAGACCATATAGTGGCTGAAAGACACAGTGTGGAAGTGTTGGCAGCATGAGGAGACCATATAGTGGCTGAATGGCACAGCAAGGAGGTGTTGGCAGCATGAGGAAACCATATAGTGGCTGAATGACACAGCGTGGAGGTGTTGGCAGCATGAGGAGACCATATAGTGACTGAATGACACAGCGTGGAGGTGGCATCAGTATGAGGAGACCATATAGTGGCTGAATGACACAGCGTGGAGGTGTTGGCAGCATGAGGAGACCATATAGTGGCTGAATGACACAGCGTGGAGGTGTTGGCAGCATATGAAGACCATATAGTGGCTGAATGGCACAGCGTGGAGGTATTGGCAGCATGAGGAGACCATATAGTGGCTGAATGACACAGCGTGGAGGTGTTAGCAGCATGAGGTGACCATATAGAGACCGAATGACACAGCGTGGACGTGTTGGCAGCATGAGGAGACCATATAGTGGCTGAATGACACAGCGTGGAGGTGTTAGCAGCATGAGGTGACCATATAGAGACCGAATGACACAGTGTGGAGGTGTTGGCAGCATGAGGAGACCATATAGTGGCTGAAAGACACAGTGTGGAAGTGTTGGCAGCATGAGGAGACCATATAGTGGCTTAATGACACAGCGTGGAGGTGTTGGCAGCATGAGGAGACCATATAGTGGCTGAATGACACAGCGTGGAGGTGTTCGCAGCATGAGGAGACCATATAGTGTCTAAATGACACAGCGTGGAGGTGTTGGCAGCATGAGGAGACCATATAGTGACTGAATGACACAGCGTGGAGGTGGCATCAGTATGAGGAGACCATATAGTGTCTAAATGACACAGCGTGGAGGTGTTGGCAGCATATGAAGACCATATAGTGGCTGAATGGCACAGCGTGGAGGTGTTGGCAGCATGAGGAGACCATATAGCGACTGAATGGCACAGCGTGGAGGTGTTTGCAGCATGAGGAGACCATATAGTGACTGAATGACACAGCGTGGAGGTGGCATCAGTATGAGGAGACCATATAGTGGCTGAATTACACAGCGTGGAGGTGTTGGCAGCATGAGGAGACCATATAGTGGCTGAATGACACAGCGTGGAGGTGTTGGCAGCATGAGGAGACCATATAGTGGCTGAATGACACAGCGTGGAGGTGTTCGCAGCATGAGGAGACCATATAGTGTCTAAATGACACAGCGTGGAGGTGTTGGCAGCATGAGGAGACCATATAGTGACTGAATGACACAGCGTGGAGGTGGCATCAGTATGAGGAGACCATATAGTGTCTAAATGACACAGCGTGGAGGTGTTGGCAGCATGAGGAGACCATTTAGTGGCTGAATAACACAGCGTGGAGGTGTTGGCAGCATGAGGACACCATATGGTGACTGAATGACACAGCGTGGAGGTGTTGGCAGCATGAAGAGACCATATAGTGGCTGAATGACACAGCATGTATGTGTTGGCAGCAGCATGAGGAGACCATATAGTGACTGAATGACACAGCGTGGAGGTGTTGGCAGCATGAGGACACCATATAGTGACTGAATGACACAGTGTGGAGGTGTTGGCAGCATGAGGAGACCATATAGTGGGTGTATGACACAGCATGGAGGTGTTGGCAGCATGAGGAGACCATATAGTGGCTGAATGACACAGCGTGGAGGTGTTGGCAGCATGAGGAGACCATATAGTGGCTGAATGACACAGTGTGGAGGTGTTGTCAGCATGAGGAGACCATATAGTTGATGAATTACATAGCCTGGAGGTGTTGGCAGCATGAGGAGACCATATAGTGGCTGAAAGACACAGTGTGGAAGTGTTGGCAGCATGAGGAGACCATATAGTGGCTTAATGACACAGCGTGGAGGTGTTGGCAGCATGAGGAGACCATATAGTGGCTGAATGACACAGCGTGGAGGTGTTCACAGCATGAGGAGACCATATAGTGTCTAAATGACACAGCGTGGAGGTGTTGGCAGCATGAGGAGACCATATAGTGACTGAATGACACAGCGTGGAGGTGGCATCAGTTTGAGGAGACCATATAGTGTCTAAATGACACAGCGTGGAGGTGTTGGCAGCATATGAAGACCATATAGTGGCTGAATGGCACAGCGTGGAGGTGTTGGCAGCATGAGGAGACCATATAGCGACTGAATGGCACAGCGTGGAGGTGTTTGCAGCATGAGGAGACCATATAGTGACTGAATGACACAGCGTGGAGGTGGCATCAGTATGAGGAGACCATATAGTGGCTGAATTACACAGCGTGGAGGTGTTGGCAGCATGAGGAGACCATATAGTGGCTGAATGACACAGCGTGGAGGTGTTGGCAGCATGAGGAGACCATATAGTGGCTGAATGACACAGCGTGGAGGTGTTCGCAGCATGAGGAGACCATATAGTGTCTAAATGACACAGCGTGGAGGTGTTGGCAGCATGAGGAGACCATATAGTGACTGAATGACACAGCGTGGAGGTGGCATCAGTATGAGGAGACCATATAGTGTCTAAATGACACAGCGTGGAGGTGTTGGCAGCATGAGGAGACCATTTAGTGGCTGAATAACACAGCGTGGAGGTGTTGGCAGCATGAGGACACCATATGGTGACTGAATGACACAGCGTGGAGGTGTTGGCAGCATGAGGAGACCATATAGTGACTGAATGACACAGCGTGGAGGTGTTGGCAGCATGAGTGTCACGATGCCGGCTGGCAGGTAGTGGATCCTCTGTGCCAGAGAGGGATTGGCGTGGACCGTGCTAGTGGATCGGTTCTAAGTCACTACTGGTTTTCACCAGAGCCCGCCGCAAAGCGGGATGGTCTTGCTGCGGCGGTAGTGACCAGGTCGTATCCACTAGCAACGGCTCAACCTCTCTGGCTGCTGAAGATAGGCGCGGTACAAGGGAGTAGACAGAAGCAAGGTCGGACGTAGCAGAAGGTCGGGGCAGGCAGCAAGGATCGTAGTCAGGGGCAACGGCAGGAGGTCTGGAACACAGGCTAGGAACATACAAGGAAACGCTTTCACTGGCACGATGGCAACAAGATCCGGCAAGGAAGTGCAGGGGAAGTGAGGTGATATAGGGAAGTGCACAGGTGATAACACTAATTGGAACCACTGCGCCAATCAGCGGCGCAGTGGCCCTTTAAATCGCAAAGACCCGGCGCGCGCGCGCCCTAGGGAGCGGGGCCGCGCGCGCCGGGACAGGACTGACGGAGAGCGAGTCAGGTACGGGAGCCGGGGTGCGCATCGCGAGCGGGCGCTACCCGCATCGCGAATCGCATCCCGGCTGGAGGCGGTATCGCAGCGCCCCGGGTCAGTGGATCTGACCGGAGCGCTGCAGTGAGGAGAGTGTAGCGAGCGCTCCGGGGAGGAGCGGGGACCCGGAGCGCTTGGCGTAACAGTACCCCCCCCCTTGGGTCTCCCCCTCTTCTTAGAGCCTGAGAACCTGAGGAGCAGACTTTTGTCTAGGATGTTGTCCTCAGGTTCCCAGGATCTCTCTTCTGGACCACAACCCTCCCAATCCACTAAAAAAAAGGTTTTCCCTCTGACCTTTTTAGATGCCAGAATCTCTTTGACGGAGAAGATGTCCGAGGAGCCGGAAACAGGAGTGGGAGGAACAGATTTGGGAGAGAAACGGTTAATGATAAGTGGTTTAAGAAGAGAAACGTGAAAGGCATTAGGAATACGAAGAGAAGGAGGAAGAAGAAGTTTGTAAGAGACAGGATTAATCTGGCACAAAATTTTGAAAGGACCAAGATAGCGTGGTCCCAACTTATAGCTAGGGACACGGAAGCGGACATATTTAGCGGAGAGCCATACCTTGTCTCCAGGGGAAAAAATGGGAGGAGCTCTTCTTTTCTTATCCGCGAACTTCTTCATGCGTGATGAAGCCTGTAAGAGAGAATTTTGGGTCTCTCTCCATATGATGGAAAGATCACGAGAAATTTCATCCACAGCGGGCAGACCAGAGGGCAAGGGGGTAGGGAGGGGGGGAAGAGGGTGACGGCCGTACACCACGAAAAATGGGGATTTGGAGGAAGATTCAGAGACTCTGAAGTTATACGAGAATTCGGCCCATGGTAGAAGATCTGCCCAGTCATCCTGGCGGGAGGAAACAAAATGTCGTAAATAATCACCCAAGACCTGGTTAATTCTTTCTACTTGTCCATTGGATTGAGGATGATATGCAGAAGAAAAATGTAATTTAATCTTGAGTTGTTTACAGAGAGCCCTCCAGAATTTAGACACGAATTGGACGCCTCTATCCGAGACGATCTGCGTGGGCAACCCGTGAAGACGAAAAATGTGTACAAAAAATTGTTTAGCCAACTGAGGCGCTGAAGGAAGACCAGGAAGAGGGATGAAATGTGCCATTTTGTAGAATCGATCAACGACCACCCAAATAACAGTGTTGCCATGGGATGGGGGTAAGTCAGTAATAAAATCCATACCAATCAGAGACCAAGGCTGTTCGGGGACAGGCAGAGGATGAAGAAAACCAGCGGGCTTCTGGCGAGGAGTCTTATCCCGGGCACAGATAGTGCAGGCTCGCACAAAGTCCACAACATCCGTCTCCAGAGTCGGCCACCAATAGTAGCGAGAGATGAGTTGCACAGATTTCTTGATGCCCGCATGACCTGCGAGATGGGAAGAGTGGCCCCATTTGAGGATTCCGAGGCGTTGGCGTGGAGAAACAAAGGTCTTTCCTGGAGGAGTTTGCCTGATGGAGGCTGGAGAAGTGGAAATCAGGCAGTCAGGAGGAATGATGTGTTGCGGAGAGAGTTCAACTTCAGAAGCATCCGAGGAACGAGAGAGAGCATCGGCCCTAATGTTCTTATCGGCAGGCCGAAAGTGAATTTCAAAATTAAATCGGGCAAAGAACAGAGACCACCTGGCCTGGCGAGGATTCAGCCGTTGGGCAGACTGGAGGTAGGAGAGGTTCTTATGATCGGTGTAAATAATAACTGGAAATCTTGATCCCTCCAGCAGATGCCTCCATTCCTCAAGTGCTAATTTAATGGCTAGAAGCTCTCGATCCCCGATGGAGTAGTTCCTCTCCGCCGGAGAGAAGGTCCTAGAAAAAAAACCACAAGTAACAGCATGCCCGGAAGAATTTTTTTGTAGAAGGACAGCTCCAGCTCCCACAGAGGAGGCATCAACCTCCAATAGGAAGGGTTTAGATGGGTCAGGTCTGGAGAGCACGGGAGCCGAAGAAAAGGCAGACTTGAGCCGTTTAAAGGCGTCTTCCGCTTGAGGAGGCCAAGACTTGGGATCGGCATTTTTTTTGGTTAAAGCCACGATAGGAGCCACAACAGTAGAAAAATGTGGAATAAATTGTCTGTAATAATTGGCGAACCCCAAAAAACGTTGGATAGCACGGAGTCCGGAGGGGCGTGGCCAATCTAAGACGGCAGAGAGTTTGTCTGGATCCATTTGTAGTCCCTGGCCAGAGACCAAGTATCCTAGGAAAGGAAGAGATTGGCATTCAAACAGACATTTCTCTATTTTGGCATAGAGTTGATTGTCACGAAGTCTCTGAAGAACCATACGGACATGCTGGCGGTGTTCTTCTAGATTGGCAGAAAAAATCAGGATATCGTCCAGATATACAACAACACAGGAGTATAAAAGATCACGAAAAATTTCATTAACAAAGTCTTGGAAGACGGCAGGGGCGTTGCACAGGCCAAAGGGCATGACCAGATACTCGAAGTGTCCATCTCTGGTGTTAAATGCCGTTTTCCATTCATCCCCCTCTCTGATGCGAATGAGATTATAAGCACCTCTTAAGTCCAGTTTGGTAAAGATGTGGGCACCTTGGAGGCGATCAAAGAGTTCAGAGATGAGAGGTAGGGGGTAGCGGTTCTTAACCGTGATTTTATTAAGACCGCGGTAGTCAATGCAAGGGCGTAGAGAGCCATCTTTTTTGGACACAAAGAAAAATCCGGCTCCGGCAGGAGAGGAGGATTTACGGATAAAGCCCTTTTTTAAATTTTCCTGGACGTATTCAGACATGGCAAGAGTCTCTGGGGCGGACAGAGGATAAATTCTGCCCCGGGGTGGAGTAGTGCCCGGGAGGAGGTCGATAGGACAATCATAAGGCCTGTGAGGAGGTAGAGTCTCAGCTTGTTTTTTGCAAAAAACATCCGCAAAGTCCATATAGGCCTTAGGGAGACCGGTTACGGGAGGAACCACAGAGTCACGGCAAGGGTTACTGGGAACCGGTTTTAGGCAGTCCTTGGAACAAGAGGGCCCCCAACTCTTGATCTCCCCAGTGGACCAATCCAGGGTTGGGGAGTGAAGTTGAAGCCAGGGAAGTCCAAGGAGAATTTCAGAAGTGCAATTGGGAAGGACCAAAAGTTCAATCCTCTCGTGATGAGGTCCGATGTGCATTAGAAGGGGCTCCGTGCGGAAACGTATGGTACAGTCCAATCTTTCATTGTTTACACAATTGATGTAGAGGGGTCTGGCGAGACTGGTCACCGGGATGTTGAACCTGTTGACGAGAGAGGCCAAAATAAAATTTCCTGCAGATCCGGAGTCCAAGAAGGCCACAGCAGAGAAGGAGAAGGCAGAGGCAGACATCCGCACAGGCACAGTAAGACGTGGAGAAGCAGAGTAGACATCAAGGACTGTCTCACCTTTGTGCGGAGTCAGCGTACGTCTTTCCAGGCGGGGAGGACGGATAGGACAATCCTTCAGGAAGTGTTCGGTACTAGCACAGTACAGGCAGAGATTCTCCATGCGGCGTCGTGTCCTCTCTTGAGGTGTCAGGCGAGACCGGTCGACCTGCATAGCCTCCACGGCGGGAGGCACAGGAACAGATTGCAGGGGACCAGAGGAGAGAGGAGCCGGGGAGAAGAAACGCCTCGTGCGAACAGAGTCCATATCCTGGCGGAGCTCCTGACGCCTTTCGGAAAAACGCATGTCAATGCGAGTGGCTAGGTGAATGAGTTCATGTAGATTAGCAGGGATTTCTCGTGCGGCCAGAACATCTTTAATGTTGCTGGATAGGCCTTTTTTAAAGGTCGCGCAGAGGGCCTCATTATTCCAGGATAATTCTGAAGCAAGAGTACGGAATTGTACGGCATACTCGCCAACGGAAGAATTACCCTGGACCAGGTTCAACAGGGCAGTCTCAGCAGAAGAGGCTCGGGCAGGTTCCTCAAAGACACTTCGAATTTCCGAGAAGAAGGAGTGTACAGAGGCAGTGACGGGGTCATTGCGGTCCCAGAGCGGTGTGGCCCAAGACAGGGCTTTTCCAGACAGAAGGCTGACTACGAAAGCCACCTTAGACCTTTCAGTGGGAAACTGGTCCGACATCATCTCCAGGTGCAGGGAACATTGGGAAAAAAAGCCACGGCAAAACTTAGAGTCCCCATCAAATTTATCCGGCAAGGATAGTCGTAGACCAGAAGCGGCCACTCGCTGCGGAGGAGATGCAGGAGCTGGCGGAGGAGATGATTGCTGAAGCTGTGGTAGTAACTGCTGAAGCATAACGGTCAGTTGAGACAGCTGTTGGCCTTGTTGCGCTATCTGTTGCGACTGCTGGGCGACCACCGTGGTGAGGTCAGCGACAACTGGCAGAGGAACTTCAGCGGGATCCATGGCCGGATCTACTGTCACGATGCCGGCTGGCAGGTAGTGGATCCTCTGTGCCAGAGAGGGATTGGCGTGGACCGTGCTAGTGGATCGGTTCTAAGTCACTACTGGTTTTCACCAGAGCCCGCCGCAAAGCGGGATGGTCTTGCTGCCTCGGTAGTGACCAGGTCGTATCCACTAGCAACGGCTCAACCTCTCTGGCTGCTGAAGATAGGCGCGGTACAAGGGAGTAGACAGAAGCAAGGTCGGACGTAGCAGAAGGTCGGGGCAGGCAGCAAGGATCGTAGTCAGGGGCAACGGCAGGAGGTCTGGAACACAGGCTAGGAACATACAAGGAAACGCTTTCACTGGCACGATGGCAACAAGATCCGGCAAGGAAGTGCAGGGGAAGTGAGGTGATATAGGGAAGTGCACAGGTGATAACACTAATTGGAACCACTGCGCCAATCAGCGGCGCAGTGGCCCTTTAAATCGCAAAGACCCGGCGCGCGCGCGCCCTAGGGAGCGGGGCCGCGCGCGCCGGGACAGGACAGACGGAGAGCGAGTCAGGTACGGGAGCCGGGGTGCGCATCGCGAGCGGGCGCTACCCGCATCGCGAATCGCATCCCGGCTGGAGGCGGTATCGCAGCGCCCCGGGTCAGTGGATCTGACCGGAGCGCTGCAGTGAGGAGAGTGTAGCGAGCGCTCCGGGGAGGAGCGGGGACCCGGAGCGCTTGGCGTAACAATGAGGACACCATATAGTGACTGAATGACACAGTGTGGAGGTGTTGGCAGCATGAGGAGACCATATAGTGGGTGTATGACACAGCATGGAGGTGTTGGCAGCATGAGGAGACCATATAGTGGCTGAATGACACAGCGTGGAGGTGTTGGCAGCATGAGGAGACCATATAGTGGCTGAATGACACAGTGTGGAGGTGTTGTCAGCATGAGGAGACCATATAGTTGATGAATTACATAGCCTGGAGGTGTTGGCAGCATGAGGAGACCATATAGTGACTGGATGACACAGCCTGGAGGTGTTAGCAGCATGAGGAGACCATATAGTGGCTGATAGTGTTGAGCGACATAGGCCATATTCGAATTTGGGATATTTCGCGAATATATGGACGAATATTTGTCATATATTCGCTAAATTTGCATATTCGTAGTATTTGCGTAATATTTTCGCATGTGCGAAAAATTGCATATGCGAAAATTCGTACGCCAGTCTCACACAGTAGTATTAGAGCCTTCTTTACACCACACAATCTGGAAGCAGAGAGGGATGATCACTGTGATGTGACCATATAGTGGCTGAATGACACAGCATGTATGTGTTGGCAGCAGCATGAGGAGACCATATAGTGACTGAATGACACAGCGTGGAGGTGTTGGCAGCATGAGGACACCATATAGTGGCTGAATGACACAGTGTGGAGGTGTTGGCAGCATGAGGAGACCATATAGTGACTGAATGACACAGCGTGGAGGTGTTGGCAGCATATGGAGACCATATAGTGGCTGAATGGCACAGCAAGGAGGTGTTGGCAGCATGAGGAGACCATATAGTGGCTGAATGACACAGTGTGGAGGTGTTGGCAGCATGAGGAGACCATATAGTGACTGAATGACACAGCGTGGAGGTGTTGGCAGCATATGGAGACCATATAGTGGCTGAATGGCACAGCAAGGAGGTGTTGGCAGCATGAGGAAACCATATAGTGGCTGAATGACACAGCGTGGAGGTGTTGGCAGCATGAGGAGACCATATAGTGACTGAATGACACAGCGTGGAGGTGGCATCAGTATGAGGAGACCATATAGTGGCTGAATGACACAGCGTGGAGGTGTTGGCAGCATGAGGAGACCATATAGTGGCTGAATGACACAGCGTGGAGGTGTTGGCAGCATATGAAGACCATATAGTGGCTGAATGGCACAGCGTGGAGGTATTGGCAGCATGAGGAGACCATATAGTGGCTGAATGACACAGCGTGGAGGTGTTAGCAGCATGAGGTGACCATATAGAGACCGAATGACACAGCGTGGACGTGTTGGCAGCATGAGGAGACCATATAGTGGCTGAATGACACAGCGTGGAGGTGTTAGCAGCATGAGGTGACCATATAGAGACTGAATGACACAGTGTGGAGGTGTTGGCAGCATGAGGAGACCATATAGTGGCTGAAAGACACAGTGTGGAAGTGTTGGCAGCATGAGGAGACCATATAGTGGCTTAATGACACAGCGTGGAGGTGTTGGCAGCATGAGGAGACCATATAGTGGCTGAATGACACAGCGTGGAGGTGTTCGCAGCATGAGGAGACCATATAGTGTCTAAATGACACAGCGTGGAGGTGTTGGCAGCATGAGGAGACCATATAGTGACTGAATGACACAGCGTGGAGGTGGCATCAGTATGAGGAGACCATATAGTGTCTAAATGACACAGCGTGGAGGTGTTGGCAGCATATGAAGACCATATAGTGGCTGAATGGCACAGCGTGGAGGTGTTGGCAGCATGAGGAGACCATATAGCGACTGAATGGCACAGCGTGGAGGTGTTTGCAGCATGAGGAGACCATATAGTGACTGAATGACACAGCGTGGAGGTGGCATCAGTATGAGGAGACCATATAGTGACTGAATGACACAGCAAGGAGGTGTTGGCAGCATGAGGAGACCATATAGTGGCTGAATGACACAGCGTGGAGGTGTTGGCAGCATGAGGAGACCATATAGTGGCTGAATGACACAGCGTGGAGGTGTTCGCAGCATGAGGAGACCATATAGTGTCTAAATGACACAGCGTGGAGGTGTTGGCAGCATGAGGAGACCATATAGTGACTGAATGACACAGCGTGGAGGTGTTGGCAGCATGAGGACACCATATAGTGGCTGAATGACACAGTGTGGAGGTGTTGGCAGCATGAGGAGACCATATAGTGACTGAATGACACAGCGTGGAGGTGTTGGCAGCATATGGAGACCATATAGTGGCTGAATGGCACAGCAAGGAGGTGTTGGCAGCATGAGGAGACCATATAGTGGCTGAATGACACAGTGTGGAGGTGTTGGCAGCATATGGAGACCATATAGTGGCTGAATGGCACAGCAAGGAGGTGTTGGCAGCATGAGGAGACCATATAGTGGCTGAATGACACAGCGTGGAGGTGTTGGCAGCATGAGGAGACCATATAGTGGCTGAATGACACAGCGTGGAGGTGTTCGCAGCATGAGGAGACCATATAGTGTCTAAATGACACAGCGTGGAGGTGTTGGCAGCATGAGGAGACCATATAGTGACTGAATGACACAGCGTGGAGGTGGCATCAGTATGAGGAGACCATATAGTGTCTAAATGACACAGCGTGGAGGTGTTGGCAGCATGAGGAGACCATTTAGTGGCTGAATAACACAGCGTGGAGGTGTTGGCAGCATGAGGACACCATATGGTGACTGAATGACACAGCGTGGAGGTGTTGGCAGCATGAAGAGACCATATAGTGGCTGAATGATACAGCATGTATGTGTTGGCAGCAGCATGAGGAGACCATATAGTGACTGAATGACACAGCGTGGAGGTGTTGGCAGCATGAGGACACCATATAGTGACTGAATGACACAGTGTGGAGGTGTTGGCAGCATGAGGAGACCATATAGTGGGTGTATGACACAGCATGGAGGTGTTGGCAGCATGAGGAGACCATATAGTGGCTGAATGACACAGCGTGGAGGTGTTGGCAGCATGAGGAGACCATATAGTGGCTGAATGACACAGTGTGGAGGTGTTGTCAGCATGAGGAGACCATATAGTTGATGAATTACATAGCCTGGAGGTGTTGGCAGCATGAGGAGACCATATAGTGGCTGAAAGACACAGTGTGGAAGTGTTGGCAGCATGAGGAGACCATATAGTGGCTTAATGACACAGCGTGGAGGTGTTGGCAGCATGAGGAGACCAAATAGTGGCTGAATGACACAGCGTGGAGGTGTTCGCAGCATGAGGAGACCATATAGTGTCTAAATGACACAGCGTGGAGGTGTTGGCAGCATGAGGAGACCATATAGTGACTGAATGACACAGCGTGGAGGTGGCATCAGTATGAGGAGACCATATAGTGTCTAAATGACACAGCGTGGAGGTGTTGGCAGCATATGAAGACCATATAGTGGCTGAATGGCACAGCGTGGAGGTGTTGGCAGCATGAGGAGACCATATAGCGACTGAATGGCACAGCGTGGAGGTGTTTGCAGCATGAGGAGACCATATAGTGACTGAATGACACAGCGTGGAGGTAGCAGAAGGTCGGGGCAGGCAGCAAGGATCGTAGTCAGGGGCAACGGCAGGAGGTCTGGAACACAGGCTAGGAACATACAAGGAAACGCTTTCACTGGCACGATGGCAACAAGATCCGGCAAGGAAGTGCAGGGGAAGTGAGGTGATATAGGGAAGTGCACAGGTGATAACACTAATTGGAACCACTGCGCCAATCAGCGGCGCAGTGGCCCTTTAAATCGCAAAGACCCGGCGCGCGCGCGCCCTAGGGAGCGGGGCCGCGCGCGCCGGGACAGGACAGACGGAGAGCGAGTCAGGTACGGGAGCCGGGGTGCGCATCGCGAGCGGGCGCTACCCGCATCGCGAATCGCATCCCGGCTGGAGGCGGTATCGCAGCGCCCCGGGTCAGTGGATCTGACCGGAGCGCTGCAGTGAGGAGAGTGTAGCGAGCGCTCCGGGGAGGAGCGGGGACCCGGAGCGCTTGGCGTAACAATGAGGACACCATATAGTGACTGAATGACACAGTGTGGAGGTGTTGGCAGCATGAGGAGACCATATAGTGGGTGTATGACACAGCATGGAGGTGTTGGCAGCATGAGGAGACCATATAGTGGCTGAATGACACAGCGTGGAGGTGTTGGCAGCATGAGGAGACCATATAGTGGCTGAATGACACAGTGTGGAGGTGTTGTCAGCATGAGGAGACCATATAGTTGATGAATTACATAGCCTGGAGGTGTTGGCAGCATGAGGAGACCATATAGTGACTGGATGACACAGCCTGGAGGTGTTAGCAGCATGAGGAGACCATATAGTGGCTGATAGTGTTGAGCGACATAGGCCATATTCGAATTTGGGATATTTCGCGAATATATGGACGAATATTTGTCATATATTCGCTAAATTTGCATATTCGTAGTATTTGCGTAATATTTTCGCATGTGCGAAAAATTGCATATGCGAAAATTCGTACGCCAGTCTCACACAGTAGTATTAGAGCCTTCTTTACACCACACAATCTGGAAGCAGAGAGGGATGATCACTGTGATGTGACCATATAGTGGCTGAATGACACAGCATGTATGTGTTGGCAGCAGCATGAGGAGACCATATAGTGACTGAATGACACAGCGTGGAGGTGTTGGCAGCATGAGGACACCATATAGTGGCTGAATGACACAGTGTGGAGGTGTTGGCAGCATGAGGAGACCATATAGTGACTGAATGACACAGCGTGGAGGTGTTGGCAGCATATGGAGACCATATAGTGGCTGAATGGCACAGCAAGGAGGTGTTGGCAGCATGAGGAGACCATATAGTGGCTGAATGACACAGTGTGGAGGTGTTGGCAGCATGAGGAGACCATATAGTGACTGAATGACACAGCGTGGAGGTGTTGGCAGCATATGGAGACCATATAGTGGCTGAATGGCACAGCAAGGAGGTGTTGGCAGCATGAGGAAACCATATAGTGGCTGAATGACACAGCGTGGAGGTGTTGGCAGCATGAGGAGACCATATAGTGACTGAATGACACAGCGTGGAGGTGGCATCAGTATGAGGAGACCATATAGTGGCTGAATGACACAGCGTGGAGGTGTTGGCAGCATGAGGAGACCATATAGTGGCTGAATGACACAGCGTGGAGGTGTTGGCAGCATATGAAGACCATATAGTGGCTGAATGGCACAGCGTGGAGGTATTGGCAGCATGAGGAGACCATATAGTGGCTGAATGACACAGCGTGGAGGTGTTAGCAGCATGAGGTGACCATATAGAGACCGAATGACACAGCGTGGACGTGTTGGCAGCATGAGGAGACCATATAGTGGCTGAATGACACAGCGTGGAGGTGTTAGCAGCATGAGGTGACCATATAGAGACTGAATGACACAGTGTGGAGGTGTTGGCAGCATGAGGAGACCATATAGTGGCTGAAAGACACAGTGTGGAAGTGTTGGCAGCATGAGGAGACCATATAGTGGCTTAATGACACAGCGTGGAGGTGTTGGCAGCATGAGGAGACCATATAGTGGCTGAATGACACAGCGTGGAGGTGTTCGCAGCATGAGGAGACCATATAGTGTCTAAATGACACAGCGTGGAGGTGTTGGCAGCATGAGGAGACCATATAGTGACTGAATGACACAGCGTGGAGGTGGCATCAGTATGAGGAGACCATATAGTGTCTAAATGACACAGCGTGGAGGTGTTGGCAGCATATGAAGACCATATAGTGGCTGAATGGCACAGCGTGGAGGTGTTGGCAGCATGAGGAGACCATATAGCGACTGAATGGCACAGCGTGGAGGTGTTTGCAGCATGAGGAGACCATATAGTGACTGAATGACACAGCGTGGAGGTGGCATCAGTATGAGGAGACCATATAGTGGCTGAATTACACAGCGTGGAGGTGTTGGCAGCATGAGGAGACCATATAGTGGCTGAATGACACAGCGTGGAGGTGTTGGCAGCATGAGGAGACCATATAGTGGCTGAATGACACAGCGTGGAGGTGTTCGCAGCATGAGGAGACCATATAGTGTCTAAATGACACAGCGTGGAGGTGTTGGCAGCATGAGGAGACCATATAGTGACTGAATGACACAGCGTGGAGGTGGCATCAGTATGAGGAGACCATATAGTGTCTAAATGACACAGCGTGGAGGTGTTGGCAGCATGAGGAGACCATTTAGTGGCTGAATAACACAGCGTGGAGGTGTTGGCAGCATGAGGACACCATATGGTGACTGAATGACACAGCGTGGAGGTGTTGGCAGCATGAAGAGACCATATAGTGGCTGAATGATACAGCATGTATGTGTTGGCAGCAGCATGAGGAGACCATATAGTGACTGAATGACACAGCGTGGAGGTGTTGGCAGCATGAGGACACCATATAGTGACTGAATGACACAGTGTGGAGGTGTTGGCAGCATGAGGAGACCATATAGTGGGTGTATGACACAGCATGGAGGTGTTGGCAGCATGAGGAGACCATATAGTGGCTGAATGACACAGCGTGGAGGTGTTGGCAGCATGAGGAGACCATATAGTGGCTGAATGACACAGTGTGGAGGTGTTGTCAGCATGAGGAGACCATATAGTTGATGAATTACATAGCCTGGAGGTGTTGGCAGCATGAGGAGACCATATAGTGGCTGAAAGACACAGTGTGGAAGTGTTGGCAGCATGAGGAGACCATATAGTGGCTTAATGACACAGCGTGGAGGTGTTGGCAGCATGAGGAGACCAAATAGTGGCTGAATGACACAGCGTGGAGGTGTTCGCAGCATGAGGAGACCATATAGTGTCTAAATGACACAGCGTGGAGGTGTTGGCAGCATGAGGAGACGATATAGTGACTGAATGACACAGCGTGGAGGTGGCATCAGTATGAGGAGACCATATAGTGTCTAAATGACACAGCGTGGAGGTGTTGGCAGCATATGAAGACCATATAGTGGCTGAATGGCACAGCGTGGAGGTGTTGGCAGCATGAGGAGACCATATAGCGACTGAATGGCACAGCGTGGAGGTGTTTGCAGCATGAGGAGACCATATAGTGACTGAATGACACAGCGTGGAGGTGGCATCAGTATGAGGAGACCATATAGTGGCTGAATTACACAGCGTGGAGGTGTTGGCAGCATGAGGAGACCATATAGTGGCTGAATGACACAGCGTGGAGGTGTTGGCAGCATGAGGAGACCATATAGTGGCTGAATGACACAGCGTGGAGGTGTTCGCAGCATGAGGAGACCATATAGTGTCTAAATGACACAGCGTGGAGGTGTTGGCAGCATGAGGAGACCATATAGTGACTGAATGACACAGCGTGGAGGTGGCATCAGTATGAGGAGACCATATAGTGTCTAAATGACACAGCGTGGAGGTGTTGGCAGCATGAGGAGACCATTTAGTGGCTGAATAACACAGCGTGGAGGTGTTGGCAGCATGAGGACACCATATGGTGACTGAATGACACAGCGTGGAGGTGTTGGCAGCATGAGGAGACCATATAGTGGCTGAATGACACAGCATGTATGTGTTGGCTGAAGCATGAGGAGACCATATAGTGGCAGAATGGCAAAGCCTGGAGGTGGCTGAAGCATGAGGAGACCATATAGTGGCAGAATGGAACAGCCTGGAGTTGGCGGCAAATGAGAGACCATATAGTGGGTGTATGACACAGCATGGAGGTGTTGGCAGCATGAGGAGACCATATAGTGGCTGAATGACACAGCGTGGAGGTGTTGGCAGCATGAGGAGACCATATAGTGGCTGAATGACACAGTGTGGAGGTGTTGTCAGCATGAGGAGACCATATAGTTGATGAATTACATAGCCTGGAGGTGTTGGCAGCATGAGGAGACCATATAGTGACTGAATGACACAGCCTGGAGGTGTTAGCAGCATGAGGAGACCATATAGTGGCTGATAGTGTTGAGCGACATAGGCCATATTCGAATTTGGGATATTTCGCGAATATATGGACGAATATTTGTCATATATTCGCTAAATTTGCATATTCGTAGTATTTGCGTAATATTTTCGCATGTGCGAAAAATTGCATATGCGAAAATTCGTACGCCAGTCTCACACAGTAGTATTAGAGCCTTCTTTACACCACACAATCTGGAAGCAGAGAGGGATGATCACTGTGATGTGACCATATAGTGGCTGAATGACACAGCATGTATGTGTTGGCAGCAGCATGAGGAGACCATATAGTGACTGAATGACACAGCGTGGAGGTGTTGGCAGCATGAGGACACCATATAGTGGCTGAATGACACAGTGTGGAGGTGTTGGCAGCATGAGGAGACCATATAGTGACTGAATGACATAGCGTGGAGGTGTTGGCAGCATATGGAGACCATATAGTGGCTGAATGGCACAGCAAGGAGGTGTTGGCAGCATGAGGAGACCATATAGTGGCTGAATGACACAGTGTGGAGGTGTTGGCAGCATGAGGAGACCATATAGTGACTGAATGACACAGCGTGGAGGTGTTGGCAGCATATGGAGACCATATAGTGGCTGAATGGCACAGCAAGGAGGTGTTGGCAGCATGAGGAAACCATATAGTGGCTGAATGACACAGCGTGGAGGTGTTGGCAGCATGAGGAGACCATATAGTGACTGAATGACACAGCGTGGAGGTGGCATCAGTATGAGGAGACCATATAGTGGCTGAATGACACAGCGTGGAGGTGTTGGCAGCATGAGGAGACCATATAGTGGCTGAATGACACAGCGTGGAGGTGTTGGCAGCATGAGGAGACCATATAGTGGCTGAATGACACAGCGTGGAGGTGTTCGCAGCATGAGGAGACCATATAGTGTCTAAATGACACAGCGTGGAGGTGTTGGCAGCATGAGGAGACCATATAGTGGCTGAATGACACAGCGTGGAGGTGTTGGCAGCATGAGGAGGCCATATAGTGACTGAATGACACAGCGTGGAGGTGGCATCAGTATGAGGAGACCATATAGTGTCTAAATGACACAGCGTGGAGGTGTTGGCAGCAGCATGAGGAGGCCATATAGTGACTGAATGACAGAGCGTGGAGGTGTTGGCAGCATGAGGACACCATATAGTGACTGAATGACACAGCGTGGAGGTGTTGGCAGCATGAGGAGACCATATAGTGGCTGAATGACACAGCATGTATGTGTTGGCAGCAGCATGAGGACACCATAAAGTGGCTGAATGATACAGCGTGGAGGTGTTGGCAGCATGAGGAGACCATATAGTGGGTGAATGGCACAGCGTGGAGGTGTTGGCAGCATGAGGAGACCATATAGTGGCTGAATGACACAGCGTGGAGGTGTTGGCAGCATGAGGAGACCATATAGTGGCTGAATGACACAGCGTGGAGGTGTTGTCAGCATGAGGAGACCTTATAGTGGCTGAATGACACAGCGTGGAGGTGTTGGCAGCATGAGGAGACCATATTGTGGATGAATGACACAGCCTGGAGGTGTTGGCAGCATGAGGAGACCATATAGTTGATGAATGACACAGCCTGGAGGTGTTGGCAGCATGAGGAGACCATATAGTGGCTGATAGTGTTGAGCGGCATAGGCCATATTCGAATTTGGGATATTTCGCGAATATATGGACGAATATTTATCATATATTCGCTAAATTTGCATATCCGTAATATTCGCGTTATATTTTCGCATATGCGAAAATTTGCATATGCGAAAATTCGCATATGCAAAAAATTATCGTATGTGAAAATTTGCATGAGCGAAAATTCGCATATGCGAAAATTAGCATATGCTAATTTTTGCATATGCGAAAATTCGTACGCCAGTCTCACACAGTAGTATTAGAGCCTTCTTTACACCACACAAGCTGGAAGCAGAGAGGGATGATCACTGTGATGTGTACTGTGAAAAAAATAAAAGATAAATTAACGAATATTCGTAATTGCGAATATATAGTGCTATATTCGCAAATATTCGCGAATTAGCGAATATGCGATATTCACGGATAAAATTTGCATTGCGAATATTCGCGAGCAACACTAGTAGCTGAATGAAACAGCGTGGAGGTGTTGGCAGCATGAGGAGGCCATATAGTGGCTGAATGATACAGCGTGGAGGTGTTGGCAGCATGAGGAGACCATATAATGGCTGAATGACACAGCCTGGAATTGGCGGCAGCACGAGAAGTTCACATAGTGACAGAACGACCCGGTCTGGAGGTGGCGACAGCCTGACAAGACCATAGGGCCTCACAATAGAGAAAATTAAAGATATTTTTTTTATTTTAAATTGAAGATTTTAGATATATTACAATTTTTAAACTTTAATTTAAGGTGCCAGCAGCATAAGGAAACCATATGGTGGAACAATGACACAGCCTGGAGCTGGTGGCAGCATGAGTAGACAATAGGGCTTCACAATCCCTAAGATTAAAAGATGAATTTTAAAATTGAAATTGGAGATTTTGAAATTGAAATTTAAGATTACACTTCCAAGTTTTAATGTCCTGGTCTCCGGAATGAGGTTACAAAGGACCAAATCTAACAAGGAGTCACATGTCCCATGGCAGCACAATGGCAGGTCCTGGAGGTGGCATCAGTATGAGGAGACCATATAGTGGCTGAATGGCAAAGCCTGAAGGTGGCTGAAGCATGAGGAGACCATATAGTGGCAGAATGGCAAAGCTTGGAGTTGTCTGAAGCATGAGGAGACCATATAGTGGCTGAATGGCAAAGCCTGGAGGTGGCTGAAGCATGAGGAGACCATATAGTGGCAGAATGGCAAAGCCTGGAGGTGGCTGAAGCATGAGGAGACCATATAGTGGCAGAATGGAACAGCCTGGAGTTGGCGGCAGATGAGAAGATGATATAGTGGCTGAATGACACACCCTGGAGGTGGCAGCAGCCTCCTAAATTTGACTCAGTGACAGAGTGGTCCGGTGGGTGGCAATACGAGTACCTGGTGATGAAGGTGGCTGGAATGTCTGTAACTAGGGAGCAGCGTCTTAAATCTGTTTGGCACTATCCATATTTGTGAAATGTTGGTGGCACCATGGTCAATCTACTCTGAGGCATCAGGCATTGGTGGGTGGAATCCTGGCTGATCCATCCCTGATTCATCTTCACAAAGGTCAGTCTCTCCCTCATTTTTCGTGGACAGACGAGTTCTCCTCGGGGTGACTATGGCACACGGTGGAGGATGAGGAGGCGGAGTTGCACACTGTCGCAGGACCAATGGCCTGAGAGAGTGGAGGAGGAAGCGCTGTGACCTGTCTAAGTTACTGTTGTGGCTGTGCAGGAACCACATTCACCCAGTGGGCCGTAAGGACATGTATCGTCCCTGCCCGTAGTTACAGCTCCACATGCTGCCATGCACTTTGGTACACTTTGGTAGAGTGGGGTGGTGGGTGTTCATACCAGTACCTGGTGACAAAGGTGGGTGAAAGAAGGAGAACGTGTGGAGTTTTTGGGACTGGGACGGATGGGTGACATTTTGTCTTCTAACTGTTGATTTGCAGGTTTTGCCTCTTTCCTTGTGTCTGTGTGTGGTGATTGGTTGATTATTCCCTTGCTCTTTATTTGTTTATATACACATTCATTAGGCGGTGTAACATCATTATTCAGCTTCACACCACGTATTGCTTTCATTTGATAACTTTACTGGGATTTTGCTGGCAGGTTATACTATTGAGATTGTCTATTCACTGCACATTTTATACCGCGGCATCTAGTGTTAGGAGGACTTTACCTGTATATATTGTACTTCAGAATATTACACAGTTAATACATACATACATTTTTTGTCCCAGTCCCTGGTGGGACACTCACCATGTCTCACTTGTGTAGTGCGGTCCAGTGTGGACCTTTTTAGTGTTTTTAAATGTATGTGCATCTTTCACTTGTATGAGCCTTTAATAAAGATTTTTCTAATTTGATGCGTATTATTGGACTGGTTGTGCTTTCATTGTGTTTTAAAGAAGGAGAACTTGGCATCAGATGTGGCATCAGGCGGGTGCCAGGATCAGAATAGTAGGTGAGGCAGGTAGGCAGAAGAGAACGGTCTTTTTTGTCTAAGTGTTGGTGTTCACAAGTATTGAGGATATGCAATAGCTAAAACATAACTTTTAATAATATTCTTAGGATAAAATATATGGCCTCAAATTTTTTTAAATCAAAGAAGAGGAAAGGAGTGCAAAAAATACCATGTGCCCCCTACACCGCCAAGTATTGATGCGATGCAAAGACCTCTAAAAGGTGGAAGGGAACAACGTATGGTCCATTGTAACCAGTGGGGGTAAAAACTTCCCCTGTAAGGCCCAACTCTTTTAAAAGTAAAATCTATCTATCTCATATCTATCTATCTATCTCATATCTATCTATCTATCTATCTATCTCATATCTATCTCATATCTATCTATCTCATATCTATCTATCTATCTCATATCTATCTATCTATCTATCTCATATCTATCTCATATCTATATATCTATCTACATATCTATGTCATATCTATCTCATATCTATCTATCTATCTATCTATCTATCTATCTATCTATCATCTATCTATCTATCTCATATCTATCTATCTAGTCTGACTGGGAGAGCATGGTAAGTGAGCCATTACACCTTGTTCACACTGGTGTGGTGCTGTGCGGTGTCCGTCGCTGCCGTGGCGCCGTGTCTGCGGGGGGGTGTGGCCCATAGACTGGTTTGAGTGGCATTGGGGCCGCTCTGCTGGTGGGTCGTTCCCCCCCTGTGGGCATTGGTGTCGCGGCGGTGGTGGTCGCCGCTCGGTGCTGCGCCATTTTATGCTAGGGACGTTAGGGACCCACTCTAAATAGGTGGCCTTGACGTGGCGAGTGGGCTTGTACTTTTTGATCAAAAATGTATAATAACAACCTGTTAGTTTTTGATATTATGCTGAGAAGCAATCAGATCATTATACAAGATTGTAGATGTGCGACCATGTCTGTTTTCTACCCGAATTCTATCTATCTATCTATCATCTATCTATCATCTATCTATCTATCATCTATCTATCATCTATCTATCTATCTATCATCTATCTATCTATCTATCTATCTATCTATCTATCTATCTATCATCTATCTATCTATCTATCTATCTATCTGTCTCATTTTATTGCTGATCTTGGTGAATATTCTCTCCAGTATAATACAGTGAATACTATTCTTCTTCAGACCATAAGCTGGATGCCGGGAGGGATGAGATCACTGTTGGATATTGGCGCTCCGCAGTAATCGTGAGGAGCTCTATGGTCTCTGAACAGTTGTGGATGAGCAGGAGCCCGGAGGAGGTTGTAGGCGTCTGACAGAAGAGTCTACACTCACAGGCGTGGGAACGGTCTCGGGGCCCCCAGTGGTTTGGTCTATACAGGTGCAGGGGCTGCTTGATAAATATTCTGGTTGATGCCTAGAGAAGTAATTGTAGGGTTTACACCGTGACCGATCCTGAAGAGCGTTTATAGAGGACAAGTCCCTGAGGGCCGGAGACGATCCAAGACCAAGAGCCCGGAGCGGAGCAGGAAGCCCGAAAGCAAATCCACCTCAATCCTCAAAGAAGAGTTTAACAAGATGGAATCGGAGATGATACTAATGGGGCTTAGGGTCCGGATCTTACCCTCGTGTAGGAAAGACTCGATGAGGATCATCCGTAGAAAACTCTTCTCAGGTTAAGTTCCCATTAATTTATTTTTTTTCCCACAAGCAAAAACACCAAAAAAAAAACACCACAGCTTCTCCCGGCATATTGGCAGCTGTTCTGATGTTTTTGCTGCTGAGAGGTAACAGCCAATTATGTGCCCTGTGGCAGAGGGTGCCGGGGTAATATTTGGGGGTAGGGCTAGCTGTTTTTGGGACTAACGCTAAACCATAGTAATAGATTCCGTCTATAATATTTCTTCCAATACTAAGCCTAAAAATTAAATACATTTAAACACAACACATTGAAAAATAAATAAATAACCACAACCCCACAAAACCCTTATTAAAGAGAATATATTGTTCCTTATGTAATTAAAAGACACTTAACAGCAAGTGAATAGTGACCTTTATATGTTTTTAATGCGCTTGAAAAAATGCCCACTCGTTGGCTCTGTTCTGTTCCCTGCACAAGTCACACAGTTAGTTGGTCTCCTCCCGTCCTGGCAGGAGACCAAACTCCGGAAGTGGGTGCGGGGCATGGCGAGGCACAGCTCTTAGGCTACATTGACCTCGCACCTGTGGGGAACTCCCACTTTCTCCTGCCTGGAGCTCACACAATGTGAGCAGGGGGGAAAGGTATGATACACAGCTTTTTAAAGCTCGGAAAAAATTTTAAGGGCAGGAGGGGTGATAGAAGTAGTACATGGAATATAATCTGAGTTAGTTTACAAAATATGGCTTGATGACAGGTACTTAAAAATTTTATTAAAAGGAAGAAAACAAATGCTAGTCATCGATGTAGTCCATGGAATCCGACATAGTCCAGAGGACACACAGGTCTGATACGAGTGGAAGAGAAAAACACGGAAAAATAGCTTAGTACATTTTTGGTACATTGCAATGTCACGGAAAAACGTCATGCGGTCGTTTGGGAGTTCTTTTGTTCAAAATGCCCCCAAAAAATCTCACTGGAAACTTAGCCTTATTGGGACCAAACAGATCACGTCTTCCACAATCTGATGGGTAGTGGAGCATCTCCGAGATTACAAAGTAGTGGTGTGAATGCTGGTATTAGTGGTTCTGGGTCTGGTTCGGGGTCTGGTCTGGCTGTTCCCCACCCCCGTAGTGACTGCTCCAAGGAGCTATGCCAATGTCGCTGCCTGGGGTTCGGGGAGGTCTCTATCTGGCTCTGGAGGCCATTTGCAACAGTGCCTCCTGGAGGTTCTGGATAGAAATGCACAGTTTGGGGGCTTTCCGAGAGCAGAATGGGGAGGTGGTCTGGTCCCTCCCGACACCCGGGCAGGACAATAACCGTAGGAATGTGGTCTGTCTGATTTGGAGGGGCGAGGATGTGTGCCCACCTCGCGCAAAAGTGGTTGAGCTCCTCCTCCAGATGGAATTCAGGGCGAATGACATCTTTGCCCTGATTTTGACGTCAGTTGCGCTCGGGCAGAGGATGTCAAACTCTTCTGGTCAAACTACGAAGTAGCGAAGAGCGAGCCCGGATGGTGGGATTTCGTCGTAAAGGTGATTTCCCATCAAAACTCTGTCAAGAAAGTGACCGTTTTGACCTGTAACGAGTCGCTTTTTTGTTATGACATTATGACCTGGCTCGGACAGTATGGGGATGTGACGGACATGCCCATAAAAAACTTGGATGAGCACGGGATCTGGTACGGGGCCTGGACGATTTCTGTCAAACTCAAGCGTTCAGGCTGTATGGTTGCCCACATTCCATCAGCTGCCTTCCTTGGACGTGATAGGATCCAGGTCTTCTACGAGGGTCAGCCTAAGGTCTGTCACAGGTGTGGCAGCCCCACCCATTTTAGCGCAGCCTGTACTGTGCAGGTCTGTGCTTTGTGTGGTGGGGTGGGTCAGATCCGGTGCCACCTGTGTGGTGTCCTCGGACACCCTTTCAGCTGTTTTCCTAGCGCCTTCGCCCGTGCAGTGGACGCTCTGGCTGAGGAGAGCTGTGAAGTTGCCTCGGCTGGGGGGGCTACGGGCAGGAATGGAGGGCGCAACAGGGCTAATGAGGAGGAAAAAGGGCCCCGCCAAACTAAGGCAGGAGGAAAATCGTAGAAGGAGTAGGGAGCTGGAGAGTGGCTAGGTGACGGGGGTAGCTCCGGACCCTGCTCCTGAAGCTGGCCCTGTAACTGATATAGCCCTGGAGGAGAACGTGCTGGATGAGGAGATCAGGAGGCTGCGCAGAGAGGAAGGCAATATGGCCGACCCTTCCGATTCCTCCCATTATGAAAGTGTGGATGAGGAGAGTGGGGAGAGGCCCAAAAAGAAAGACAAGGGCAAAAGGAAAGGGAGAAAGAAGAGGTCACAGCCCTCTGTTCCTTGTACTGTGGGCCAGGTCCAAAACGGAAGTTGTCCTCAATACCATCTCCTCCCCCTCCTTAGAGGGGGAAGGTGAGGGCGAGGTACCTAGGGAGAAAGAGCCTCTGGGGGAAACTGGGCCCTGTCCTGTCGAGGCCCCTTCCTCGGAGGGCAGGTCTAGACCGGGACCGGACGGAGACGGGGAACATATGGATCAATCTGAGTTAAAAAAAAAGGTCTGAGTAGTCCTGCCTTCTCTTCTTCTTCGGGAGATGAGGGGGCTAAAAAGAAAGAAAGCAAAAGTAAAGGTTGTGGCTGTCTAATTTAATCACCCATGATGGTGGCACTCACCCCATTGACGCTGGCATCTATTAACTGTGCCAGCATAAAGTCTGATACGGCTAGATTCGCAGCCTTTGATTTTCTCGGCAGTGTTGATGCCAACATTTTCTTTTTACAAGAGACCAGGTTGTCAGATCTAGCCTCTCTGGTTAAAGCCAGAAAAGAGTGGAGGCGCGGTCCCTCCCACTGGTCTCTTGCGGCTGAGCCGTATAGTGGGGTGGCGGTCCTTTTTACCGCTCCTGTTGAATGCCGACGGGTTATTGAATTAGAAATGGGGAGGTGCCTGATCTTAGATGTCTTCATAAAGGGACAAGAGCTCCGGCTCATTAACATCTACGCCCCACAAGCTAAGTGGGGCCGTAAAGATCTCTTTATGAGGATTAAGCCCTTTCTTTTTTCTAGCCGGCAAGTGATTTTTGGAGGGGACTTCAATAATGTCACGAGGTCCCAAGATAGGAGAGGTTCCAATTATCAGCTGGCTTACGACAGTGTGGCCCTCAATAGTATAGTTAGGGAAGCTCGCCTAGAGGACGCCCACATCCGGAGCCCCTCAGGCCACGCGGGTTTCACCTATCATCGAGGTAGCTGCAGGTCTAGAATAGACAGGTTTTATTTAAAGGAGGAAGCCGTCTCTTCCGCAGTGTCCGTGGTTGAGGTGGAGTTCTCCGATCAGTGTATGATTTTATTTTCCCTGAATGTTTCAGAGACCCCCCGGATGGGTAAAGGTTATTGGAAGCTGAATTCGTCCCTCCTGGAGGAAGCGGAGATAAGACAGTCCTTTGAGGATTTTCTTCAGAGTCAGGTACCTTTACTGGGCCTTTGTAGTAGTAAGTCAGAGTGGTGGGAGATATTCAAGAAGCGGGTTGCGGTGTTCTTCCGCCAGCTCTCGAGCCTTAGGTCCCTGAATAGGTATCGCCTGTATCAGGGTCTGAGGAGGAAACTCGAGCTTCTCTTCTCGACTGGAGGTAGCCGAGAGGATATCTCCAGAGTGAAGGCCTTGCTGATGAGGTGTCAGTATGATAGGCACGCATCTTAGATTTTTGAGAGGGATTACGGGAAGTACCGCTCACCCGACCCTTACAGAAACTGTAAGATGTCAGTGAGTAGTAAAGTCATTTCAGGACTGATTGATTGAGTACAGGATCTCTGAATCGGTCCAGATCAGGGATCTTGGAGGTCGTCAGATCCTTCTACTCGTACCTCTTGGGAAGGAAGGATCTAGATCGGGATGTGATGTCCTGTGGGGGAGGTTAAGAGCAGTGGATAAGGAGATCCATGGGTTACAAACCAGCCGTAAAAATAAATGTAGCCCGAAAAATTGTAACCCCAATAATTCAAAAAATTCCATTAGCCCCAATAACTCAATAACTACAATAAGCCCCATTAACTCAAAAAATACCATTAGCCCCAATAACTTAAATAATAACGTTAGACCCAATAACGCAAAAAATCCCATTAGCCCCAATAAGTTAAATAGTATAATTAGCCCTTATAACTCAAATAATAACATTAACCCCAATAACTCCGAAAATCCCATTAGTGAGACTATATGTGTAAAACTTAATGGAAATGTAAAGTGTATGTTCACAAATGCCAGAAGCCGAGCAAATGAAATGGGGGAGCTTGAGGCCTTGATACTGGAGGAACATATTGATATAGTTGGGGTCACTGAGACATGGCTGGTGATATAGTTGGGGTCACTGAGACATGGCTGGTGATATAGTTGGGGTCACTGAGACATGGCTGGTGATATAGTTGGGGTCACTGAGACATGGCTGGTGATATAGTTGGGGTCACTGAGACATGGCTGGTGATATAGTTGGGGTCACTGAGACATGGCTGGTGATATAGTTGGGGTCACTGAGACATGGCTGGTGATACAGTTGGGGTCACTGAGACATGGCTGGTGATACAGTTGGGGTCACTGAGACATGGCTGGTGATATAGTTGGGGTCACTGAGACATGGCTGGTGATATAGTTGGGGTCACTGAGACATGGCTGGTGATATAGTTGGGGTCACTGAGACATGGCTGGTGATATAGTTGGGGTCACTGAGACATGGCTGGTGATATAGTTGGGGTCACTGAGACATGGCTGGTGATATAGTTGGGGTCACTGAGACATGGCTGGTGATATAGTTGGGGTCACTGAGACATGGCTGGTGATATAGTTGGGGTCACTGAGACATGGCTGGTGATATAGTTGGGGTCACTGAGACATGGCTGGTGATATAGTTGGGGTCACTGAGACATGGCTGGTGATATAGTTGGGGTCACTGAGACATGGCTGGTGATATAGTTGGGGTCACTGAGACATGGCTGGTGATATAGTTGGGGTCACTGAGACATGGCTGGACTCCTCGCATGACTGGGCTGTCAATCTGCAGGGGTTTACATTGTTTCGCAAGGATAGAATGAACAGAAAAGGTGGAGTCAGTCTGTATGTAAGAAGTGGTATGAAAGTCAGTGTGAACGATGCCATAGTGTGTGATGATTCTGAGGAGGTGGAATCACTGTGGGTAGAATTACAAAAGGAGGGAAATACTGAAAAAATAATATTTGGTGTAATCTACAGACCCCCTAATATCACTGAAAAGATAGAAGGTCGGCTGTATAAACAAATAGAGAGGCCGCCCGGGCAGGTACAGTGGTAATAATGGGAGATTTTAAATGGGCACTGTCATGAAATAAAAAAATTGATATGTTGCAGTACTTAAGTACTACAACATATCTCTAATATACTTTAATTCAAAAAAGTGATTTTAAACAAGTTTAAAATCACTTTTAAATTCAGCCACTAGGGGTCGCCCTCCTAGTGGCCGAATGCATTCTGCAGTGACGTCACTACTGGATTTCGACTCATTTCAGCCTGGCAATGAGTCGAAATCCAGTCACTGCGGTGCTCGCTCCTGCCTGTCAATCAAACAGGTGAGAGGGAGCACGCTGATAGCTGGGGCTGCACGCATTGGCCAGCTCCACTGGCCTCGCACGCGGTCCCGTCCGCCCCCGTCACCCTGTCCGGAGGCAGCTCATTCATCCTCTGGTAAGTCAGCACAACTAGAGGAATGGGGTGGGGGACGCGGGGTTCGGGGGAGCGCCGCCGCTCAGCACTAGAGGCATGGGGGGGGGGGAGTGGGGTTTGGGAGAGCACCGTCGCTGCTGCTCCCGAAGTAGCACTGCTGCGCTGGTTAAACAAAGTTATTGTTTTCACCACAGGGTGCCTTTTCACCACTACAACTCCCAGAATGCCCTGACAGCCAGTAGATGTGAGGGCAAGCTGGGAGTTGTAGTGGTGAAACAGCAGGAGGCACCCTGTATAGTGAGCTAAGGGCGGAAGTGCCGGCCCCAGCAGGCATCAGTGACGTGGTGCCTGCTGGGGAAGTCTGCCTGGTAATGAGAACACTGCCAGGCAGACAAAAAGGCATTTTAATATAGTAAAAAAAAAAATGTAAAGGCAGGGAGGGGGTTAGGGATAGATGGGCAATAGGCAGGGACAGAAAGAAAAAAAATGGATGGTGGGAGCTACACTTCAACTATCCAGATATAGATTGGGGTCGGGGTCGGCTAAAACTACAAAGGGGCGACAATTCCTAAATTTATTGCAGAATAATTTTATGGGCCAGTTTGTGGAGGACCCAACAAGAAGTGATGCCTTGTGGGATCTGATCATTTCCAACAACGCAGAGCTGGTTGGTAATGTAACTGTGCGGGAAAACCTTGGGAATAGCGACCACAATATAGTTACTTTTCACTTAAAATGTAGAAAACAAAGACAGGCGGGGAAGGCAAAAACATATAACTTTAAAAAGGCAAATTTCCCTGGGCTGAGGGCTGCACTACAGGACGTAGACTGGGGGGAGGGGTTCTCAAATACTGATACAGAAGGGAAATGGGACATCTTTAAATCAACTCTAAATAACTATACAGCTAAATATATACCAAAGGCGAACAAATATAAAACATTAAAACTAAATCCTACATGGCTGACAAATGAGGTTAAAAGAGCAATAAACAACAAAAAAATAGCCTTCAAAAAATTCAAATCTGATGGGTCAGCGATAACATTTAAACAGTACAAGGAGCTTAATAAAATCTGTAAAAATGTAATAAAAACAGCAAAAATTCAAAATGAGAGACAGGTGGCCAAAGAAAGCAAAACTAATCCGAAATATTTTTATAGATATATAAATACAAAAAAAATAAGGACAGAGCATGTAGGACCCCTTAATAATGATAATGGGGAGGTTGTCACGGGCGATTAAGAGAAGGCTGATCTACTGAATGGGTTCTTTAGTTCTGTATATACTATGGAAGAAGGAGCTGACATTGGACAGGTCAGTGCTGGTAACACATCATGTACAGGTCAGTGCTGGTAACACATCATGTACAGGTCAGTGCTGGTAACACATCATGTACAGGTCAGTGCTGGTAACACATCATGTACAGGTCAGTGCTGGTAACACATCATGTACAGGTCAGTGCTGGTAACACATCATGTACAGGTCAGTGCTGGTAACACATTATGTACAGGTCAGTGCTGGTAACACATCATGTACAGGTCAGTGCTGGTAACACATCATGTACAGGTCAGTGCTGGTAACACATCATGTACAGGTCAGTGCTGGTAACACATCATGTAATGGACTGAACTGGCTTAATGTAGAGATGGTACAAGGTAAGTTAAGTAATATAAATGTAAGCAAATCTCCAGGACCGGATGGACTACACCCAAGAGTTCTTAGAGAGGTAAATTCAGTAATATCTGTACCCTTGTTCATGATATTTAGAGATTCTCTGGTGTCTGGTATTGTGCCAAGGGACTGGCGCAAGGCGAATGTGGTGCCAATCTTCAAGAAGGGCACTAGGTCTTCGCCAGGAAATTATAGACCGGGGGGCTGTGTATATAGAGGGGGGCTGTGTATATAGAGGGGGGGCTGTGTATATAGAGGGGGGCTGTGTATATAGAGGGGGCTGTGTATATAGAGGGGGGCTGTGTATATAGAGGGGAGGCTGTGTATATAGAGGGGGGCTGTGTATATAGAGGGGGGCTGTGTATATAGAGGGGGGCTGTGTATATAGAGGGGGGCTGTGTATATAGAGGAATGGCTGTGTATATAGAGGGGGCTGTGTATATAGAGGGGGGGCTGTGCATATAGAGGGGGGCTGTGTATATAGAGGGGGGCTGTGTATATAGAGGGGGGCTGTGTATATATAGAGGATGTGTATATAGAGGGGGGCTGTGGATATAGAGGATGTGTATATAGAGGGGGGGCTGTGTATATAGAGGGGGGGGGCTGTGTATATAGAGGGGGGGCTGTATATATAGAGGATGTGCATAAGTTACAAGATGACTTGGATAGACTAAGTGTCTGGGCCTCCACTTGGCAAATGAGGTTCAATGTGGATAAATGTAAAGTTCTGCATCTGGGTACTAATAACCTGCAGCATCGTATGTCTTAGGGGGGCTGTGTATATAGAGGAGGGGCTGTGTATATAGAGGGGGGCTGTGTATATAGAGGTGGGGCTGTGTATATAGAGGGGGGCTGTGTATATAGAGGGGGGCTGTGTATATAGAGGGGGGGCTGTGTATATAGAGGGGGGGCTGTGTATATAGAGGGGGGGCTGTGTATATAGAGGGGGGGCTGTGTATATAGAGGGGGGGCTGTGTATATAGAGGGGGGGGCTGTGTATATAGAGGGGGGCTGTGTATATAGAGGGGGGGCTGTGTATATAGAGGGGGGCTATGTATACTAATAACCTGCAGCATCGTATGTCTTAGGGGGGCTGTGTATATAGAGGGGGGGCTGTGTATATAGAGGGGGGGCTGTGTATATAGAGGGGGGGCTGTGTATACTAATAACCTGCAGCGTCGTATGTCTTAGGGGGGATTAAACTGTCAGAGTCACTGGTAGAGAAGGATCTGGGGGACTTGTAGATCACAGACTACAGAATAGCACAATGTCAGGCTGCTGCTTCCAAGGCCGGCAGGATATTGTCATGTATCAAAAGAGGGACAGGGACATAATACTCCCCCTTTATAAAGCATTGGTACAGTCTATAGTGTATAATACTCCCCCTTTATAAAGCATTGGTACAGTCTATAGTGTATAATACTCCCCCTTTATAAAGCATTGGTACAGTCTATAGTGTATAATACTCCCCCTTTATAAAGCATTGGTACAGTCTATAGTGTATAATACTCCCCCTTTATAAAGCATTGGTACAATCTATAGTGTATAATACTCCCCCTTTATAAAGCATTGGTACAGTCTATAGTGTATAATACTCCCCCTTTATAAATCATTGGTACAGTCTATAGTGTATAATACTCCCCCTTTATAAAGCATTGGTACAGTCTATAGTGTATAATACTCCCCCTTTATAAAGCATTGGTACAGTCTATAGTGTATAATACTCCCCCTTTATAAAGCATTGGTACAGTCTATAGTGTATAATACTCCCCCTTTATAAAGCATTGGTACAGTCTATAGTGTATAATACTCCCCCTTTATAAAGCATTGGTACAGTCTATAGTGTATAATACTCCCCCTTTATAAAGCATTGGTACAGTCTATAGTGTATAATACTCCCCCTTTATAAAGCATTGGTACAGTCTATAGTGTATAATACTCCCCCTTTATAAAGCATTGGTACAGTCTATAGTGTATAATACTCCCCCATTATAAAGCATTGGTACGGCCTTACCTGGAATATGCTGTTCAGTTTTGGTCGCCTGTTCATAAAAGGGACACTGCGGAGCTGGGAAGGGTGCAGAGACGCGCGACTAAACTAATATGGGGCCTGGAACATCTTAGCTATGAGGAGCGATTAAAGGAGTTACAATTGTTTAGTCTTGAGAAGAGACGTATAAGGGGGGATATGATAAACGTATATAAGTATATAAATGGCCCATACAAAAAATATGGAGAAAAACTGTTCCAGGTTAAACCCCCCCAAAGGACGAGGGGGCACTCCCTCCGTCTGGAGAAGAAAAGGTTTAGTCTCAAGGGGCGACACGTCTTCTTTACCGTGAGGACTGTGAATTTATGGAACGGTCTACCTCAGGAACTGGTCACAGCAGGAACAATTAACAGCTTTAAAACAGGGTTAGATACATTCCTGGAACAAAATAACATTAATGCTTATGCAGAATTATAAAACTACATCCCTTTCCCTTATCCCCTTACACCCTTCACTTCAATTCCCTGGTTGGACTTGATGTCTTTTTTCAACCATACTAACTATTAGTGTTGCTCGCGAATATTCGCAATTCGAATATTATTCGCGAATATCGCATATTCGCGAATTCGCGAATTTCGCGAATATAGCGCTATATATTCGTAATTACGAATATTCGTTTTTTTTTTTTTTTTTTTCTTCACAGTACACATCACAGTGATCATCCCTCTCTGCTTCCAGCTTGTGTGGTGTAAAGAAGGCTGTAATACTACTGTGTGAGACTGGCGTGCGAAAATTCGCATATGCGAAAATTAGCATATGCTAATTTTCGCATATGCGAATTTCCACATATACTAATTTTCGCATGCGCGTATTTTCGCATACGCGAAAATAAAACGAGAATATAACGAATATGCGAATATTCGCGAATATATGACGAATATTCGTCCATATATTCGCGAATATTCGCGAATTCGAATATGGCCTATGCCGCTCAACACTACTAACTATGTAACTATGTAACTATGTTGGGTTGGCAGATACCATTCCTGAGCCGAGGAACATCCCTCTCTTGGCGTTTTGGCAGAAGAGATCAGGGATGAGGAAGTGAGACTGGCTATCGAGGGGCTTGCCCCTAAGAAGTCGCCAGGTCCGGATGGCTTAAGATTCGAGTGGTACAGGACCTTTAAGGAGTCTTTAGCTCCCCTCTTGACTGAGGTATTCAATGAGTGTCTCTCCTCGGGGACTCTGCCGAAGTCAATGAGGAGGTCAGCCCTGATTCTTCTGTCAAAGGGTAAAGATCCTAGCCGGATTGAGAATACAGACAGGAAGCTTCTGGCCAAGATACTGTTTAATCGGCTGGTGAAGTTTGCACCCCGGCTCCTTTCAGGGGCCCAGCACTGCTCCGTTCCGGGCCGAAGCACCTTAAGTGCTGTCCTCAGTGTCAGGGAGGCAGTGGAGCGGAGTAGTGCGGGTCTCTGGAAGGGGTACTCGCTGTCCCTGGATCAGGCCAAAGCATTTGATCGGGTGAACCATGACTACTTCTGCTCCGTCCTCCTGAGATATGGCTTACCGTGTTCTTTTGTTAGTTGGCTTAAGATCTTGTATGCAGGTGCAGAGAGTTTCCCACTGGTGAATGGTTGGTCTGGCCACTCTTTTGAGGTGGGGTCCGGAATCCGTTAGGGTTGTCCTTTGAGTCCGCTGTTATATGTGTTTGCGATCGATCCCTTCCTTAGGAGGGTGAGTCGTGGACCATTGGCGGGTGTCGGGATGAGTCTGGCGGAGCTGGATGTTGTCCAGAGAGTGGTGGCGTACGCTGACAATGTCACTATTTTCGTCTCCTCGAGAGAGGAGGTCGATGTGGTGATGTCGGAGGTGGAACGCTACTTGGAGGCATCCGGGTCTAAGATCAACCGGGATAAGTGTGAGAGTCTATGGCTGGGAGGGGGAGATCCCAGGGCCCCAAGAGTCAGCAAAAATTCTGGGCATCACATTCGGCCAGGATGATTATCTAACCAAAAACTGGGACGGTAAGCTCCAGGATGCCACTCAGAAGGTGAACCAGTGGAAGGGTTGGTCTATGACCCTCAGGGAAAGGGTACACCTGATCACATTGTACCTGCTCCCTTTGTTTATCTATCTGGGCAGTGTATGTATCTTACCAGAGGCTTACTACACTAGGGTCTACAGCCTGTTTTTCCAACTGTTATGGGGGAACAGGATGAACCTAGTCAAGAGGGAGGTTACGTACCGCACTAGGAGACTAGGGGGTTTATCTATGGTAAACCCTGTGGTGTTCTTAACGAACACCTTCTTGAAAGCTAACATCTCGAACCTCTGGTCAGAGAGGGCTCCTCCGTGGGTACTCTCCTGCTGGGAATGGTTTTGGCCTTTCTTCCAGGAATGGGAGGCAGGAGGGCAAGTGAAGGACCTCCGTACGCCCCATGAATATCTTCCGGCTTACGCTACCCCGACTCTGAAGGCGATACGTCGGTGGGGTCTGGGAGTGTGGGAGATCAGGACCCAGTCGAGGCAGTTCCTTGACAAACGGGTTCTGTTGACCCACTTCCAGAAGCCTCTGGCACTCAGGGACTGCCCAGGTCGGGATCTGAGGGTGGGGTTGTACCTTTTAAACATGAAAAGAACCCCCAGAAGTTTTGGGACTTGGCTGGCGCTGCTTTCAGGGGAAGCTATATGTAAGGGACCACCTGAAGTGCAGGAACTTTGATGACCGACCGGGGATGTCCCCGAGAAGAGTGCGGGGACACACTGGAAAGCATGGACCACTTCCTGCTTCATTGTCCCTTTAATATAGGGGGTTACAACCGGTTGGGCGCTTCCATCGGCGGCTGGAGTCAACTTGCTGGCCTTACCAATCCGGAGTGGGCTTATGGGGCATTCAGGACCCTGGGTGGCCGAGACCGGGGAACTTTATTCTTAGTCAGTTTAGTGGTTAGGTACTACGCATGGAACGCACGGTGTTTAGTGTCTACTCAGCGGAAAGTCCTCTCCGAGGTGGAGGTCTGTAGGAACATCACCGGTGACCTTGGGAAGATCAGGTCTTTGGAGTATGGCAGTCTTGGTACCAGTAGGACTTCTCTCCTATGGAGAGGTTTTTCTTTTGATGTGCCCTAGGTACTCGGCCCTTAAGGTGAAGTACCTTAATTTTGGCCAGGTATAGTGTATATATGTTAGCGTGACTATAGGGTCAGATTCATGAAGGGATAGCGATAGTGTTAGAGGTTGATAGGGAAAGGAATTTAAATGATATTTTATCAGTATCGCCATCCTTCTTCCTGGTGGGGGCTATGCCTTAGCCTTTTGTTTTATTTTCTGTGGATAGACAGTAAAGGGCTTGCAGGCAACCAATCTTCAGCCTTGTGGGGTTTTTGGTGTTTTGTTGATATTGTTCTGTTTATATTCAGGTGGGTAGGGGGAGTTTAGGTTGGGTGTTTTTTTTTTTTTTTCTGGGGGGGGGTGGGGTGTAGAGCTTGATAGTATAGTAAAGTGTCCATTCTATGGTATTTATATGTTAGTATCCTAGTGTGGAATCATTTTCCAAGTTGCTAATATTTTTTGTTACGGCATTAGCCATATTTTTCTTTTGTTATAGGAAGATTTCAGTTCTTATTATGAGATGGAAAGTTTGTCTTTATGTTCAGTTTTGTTCATTTTTGTTACAGTTGATTGAACTTGTTTTTATGTTCTGTAAAGTTATTTCATTTTATAATAAGATTTTTAGGAGAGGAAATGATTATGTTGAGGGAAGTGACATGTTCTTGCCAGAACAGGACAGCAGGGGGCACTATTCCTGTATTGGGTGATATTTGGTGGGCCGGGGGTATAACACATAATGATGCAGGAAGTCATCCGGCTATGCTGCATTGTCGCTGCGGCCTTGGATTGCTCGGCTGCTGATGTTATCCTGAAATAAAGAGAACAGCGAATCCAGAGAATACAGAGCAGACGGCTCCATTATCCAGAAAAAGTAAATCTGTTCACCGACTGCACCGCCGCCACGTAATGAGAACAGCAATGACATCAGATATGGGGGAGCAGACCCAGGGCAGATATAGGGGAGCAGCCCTGGGGGCAGATATAGGGGAGCAGCACTGGGGGCAGATATAGGAGAGCAGCACCGGGGGCAGATATAGGAGAGCAGCACAGGGGGCAGATATAGGAGAGCAGCACAGGGGGCAGATATAGGAGAGCAGCACAGGGGGCTGATATAGGAGAGCAGCACCGGGGGCAGATATAGGAGAGCAGCACCGGGGGCAGATATAAGGGACAGCACCGGGGGCAGATATAGGAGAGCAGCACCGGGGGCAGATATAAGGGACAGCACCGGGGGCAGATATAAGGGACAGCACCGGGGGCAGATATAGGAGAGCAGCACCGGGGGCAGATATAAGGGACAGCACCGGGGGCAGATATAAGGGACAGCATCGGGGGCAGATATAGGAGAGCAGCACCGGGGGCAGATATAAGGGACAGCACCGGGGGCAGATATAGGAGAGCAGCACCGGGGGCAGATATAGGAGAGCAGCACCGGGGGCAGATATAGGAGAGCAGCACCGGGGGCAGATATAAGGGACAGCACCGGGGGCAGATATGGGGAGCAACATTGGGGGAAGAAATGGGGTAGCAGCACCGGGGACACATATAGGGGAGCAGCACTGGGGGCTGATGCACGGTAGCAGCAGGGGCAGATACAGGGGAGCAGCACTGGGGGGCAGATATGAGGGAGCAGCATTAGGGGCAGATATAGGGGAATAGCACTGAGGGCGTATATATATCGGAGCAGCACTGGGGGCAGATATGGAGGAGCGGCACTGGGGCAGATATAGGAGAGCAGCACTGAGGGCAGATAAAGGGGAGCAGCATCAGGGGCACGTGTAGGGTAGCAGCACTGGAGGCAGATATGGGGAAGCAGCACCAGGTGCACATGTAGGGGAGCAACACTTGGGGCAGATATAGGAGAGCAGCATTGGGGCAGATATAGCGGGAGCAGCACAGGGGAAGCTATAGGAGAGCAGAACCAGCCCCAATGGGTCCTTATAATAAATGTGGTAGATGGCAACCCTGGGGAAGATTGTGTGGTTTGGTTGGTAGGTAACTGGTTGTGCAAAGGTGAGAGAGCTACAGGACAGGAGTAGTAACATCCCTGGATAGTCCAGAACTCTACAGAAATGTGCTCTCTTACCAGAGTCCAGAGCTAGACTGAACATCTGCTTTTTAGATCCTCCCCCTATCCCTGGGAGGTGGAGTCCTGTGTACAGAGAGGAGGGAGAGCAGGAGTCCTGTGTATGGAGTGGAGGAAAAACAGGAGTCCTGTGTATGGAGTGGAGGAAGAACAGGAGTCCTGTGTATGGAGTGGAGGAAGAACAGGAGTCCTGTGTATGGAGTGGAGGAAGAGCAGGAGTCCTGTGTACAGGGAGGAAAAAGAACAGGAGTCCTGTGTATGGAGAGAAGAGAGAGCAGGAGTCCTGGGTACAGAGAGGAGGAAGAGCAGGAGGCATGTCCACAGAGAGAAGGAAGAGCAGGAGGCCTGTCCACAGAGAGAAGGAAGAGCAGGAGTCCTGTGTACAGAGAAGAGGAAGAGCAGGAGTCATGTGCACAAGGAGGAGGAAGAACATAGGAGACGTTTACAGAGAGGAAGAAGAGCAGGGGTCCTGAGTAGAGAGAGGAGGAAGACCAGAAGTCATGTGCACAAGGAGGAGGAAAAGCAGGAGACGTGTACAGAGAGGAGGAAGAGCAGGGGTCCTGAGTAGAGAGAGGAGGAAGAGCAGAAGTCATGTTCACAATGAGGAGGAAGAGAAGGTGTCATTTGTACAGATAGGAGAAAGAGCAGGAGTCATGTGTACAGAGAGGAGGAAGAGCAGGAGTCATGTGTACAGAGAGGAGGAAGAGCAGGAGCCCTGTGTACAGAGAGAAGGAAGAGCAGTAGTCATATGTACAGAGAGGAGGAAGAGCAGGAGTCATGAGTAGAGAGAGGAAGAAGAGCAGGAGTCCTGTGTACAGAGAAGAGGAAAAGCTGGAGTCATGTGCACAAAGAGGAGGATGAGCAGGAGTCCTGTGTACAGAGAAGAGGAAGAGCAGGAGTCCTGTGTACTGAGAGGAGGAAGAGCAGGAGTCCTGTGTACAGGGAGGAGGAAGAGCAGGAGTCCTGTGTACAGAGAGGAGGAAGTGCAGGAGTCCTATGTACAGAGAGGAGGAAGAGCTGGAGTCATGGGCACAAAGAGGAGGAAGAGCAGGAGTCCTGTGTACAGAAAAGAGGAAGAGCAGGAGTCATGTGTACAGAGAGGAGGAAGAGCAGGAGTCCCGTGTACAGAGAGGAGGAAGAGCAGGAGTCATGTGTACAGAGAGGAGGAAGAGCAGGAGTCCTGTGAACAGAGAGGAGGAAGAGCATGAGTCCCGTGTACAGAGAGGAGGAAGAGCAGGATTCCTATGTACAGAGAGGAGGAAGAGCACGGGTCCTGAGTACAGAGAGGAGGAAGAGCAGGAGTCCTGTGAACAGAGAGGAGGAAAAGCAGAAGACATGTGTACAGAGAGGAGGGAGAGCAGGAGATCCATTTACAGAGTGAGGAAGAGCAGGAGTCATGTGTACAGAGAGGAGGAGGAGCAGGAGATCTATTTACAGAGAGGAGGAAGAGCAGGAGATCTATTTACAGAGTGAGGAAGAGTAGGAGTCATGTGTACAGAGAGGAGGGGGAGCAGGAGATATATTTAAAGAGAGGAGGAAGAGCAGGAATCCTGTGTACAGAGAGGAGGAGGAGCAGGAGTCCTGTATATAGAGAGGAGGAAGAGCAAGAGTCCTGTGTACAGAGAGGAGGAAGAGCAGGAGTCCTATGTACAGAGAGGGGGAGAAGCAGGAGTCCTGTGAACAGAGAGGAGGAAAAGCAGGAGTCCTGTGAACAGAGAGGAGGAAAAGCAGAAGATGTGTACAGAGAGGAGGAAGAGACCTGGTCCTGAGTAAAGAGAGGAGGAAGAGCAGGAGATGTATGTACAGAGAGGAGGAAGAGCAGGGGTCCTGTGTAAAGGGAGCAGGAAGAGCACGGGTCCTGTGTATAGGGAGGAGGAAGACCAGGAGTCCTGTGTAAAGGGAGGAGGAAAAGCAGGAGATCTATGTACAGAGAGGAGAAAGAGCAGGAGTCCTGTGTACAGAGAAGAGGGAGAGCAGGAGATCTGTGTATAGAGAGGAGGAAGAGCAGGAATCCTGTGTACAGGGAGGAGGAAGAGCAGGGGTCCTGAGTACAGAGAGGAGGAAGAGCAGGAGTCCTGTGTACAGAGAGGAGGAAGAGCATGAGTCCTGTATACAGGGAGGAGGAAGAGCAGGAGATCTATGTACAGAGAGGAGGAAGAGTAGAAGTCATGTGTACATGGAGGAGAAAGAGCAGGAGTCCTGTCTACAGAGAGGAGGAAGAGCAGGAATCCTGTGTACAGGGAGGAGGAAGAGCAGGAGTCCTGTGTACAGAGACTATGAAGAGCAGGAGTCCTGTGTACAGAGAGGAGGAAGAGCAGGAGTCCTATGTACAGAGACTATGAAGAGCAGGAGTCCTGTGTACAGAGAGTAGGAAAAGCAGGAGTCATGTGCACAGAGAGGAGGAAGAGCAAGAGTCCTGTGTACAGAGAAGAGGAAGAGACTGGGTCCTGAGTAAAGAGAGGAGGAAGAACAGAAGATGTATGTACAGAGAGGAGGAAGAGCAGGAGTCCTGTGTAGAGGGAGCAGGAAGAGCAGGAGTCCTATGTACAGGGAAGAAGAAGAGCAGGAGATCTATGTACAGGGAGGAGGAAGAGCAGGAGTCCTATGTAAAGGGAGGAGGAAGAGCAGGAGATCTGTATACAGGGAGGGGGAAGAGCAGGGGTCCTGAGTACAGAGAGGGGGAAGAGCGGGAGTCCTGTGTGCAGGGAGGAGGAAGAGCAGGAGATCTATGTACAGAGAGGAGGAAGAGCAGTAGTGTTGCTCACGAATATTCGCAATTCGAATATTATTTGCGAATATCGCATATTCGCGAATATAGCGCTATATATTCGTAATAACGAATATTCGTTTTTTTTTGTTTGTTTGTTTTTTCACAGTACACATCACAGTGATCATCCCTCTCTGCTTCCAGCTTGTGTGGTGTAAAGAAGGCTGTAATACTACTGTGTGAGACTGTCGTGCGAAAATTCGCATATGCGAAAATTAGCATATGCGAATTTTCGCGTATGCTAATTTTGTATATGCTTATATTCACATATGTTAATTTTCGCATACGCGAATTTTCGTATATGCGAAAATAAAATGAGAATATAACGAATATTCGAATATTCGCGAATATATGACGAATATTCGTCCATATATTCGCGAATATTCGCAAATTCGAATATGGCCTATGCCGCTCAACACTAAAGAGCAGAAGTTCTGTGTAGAGGGAGGAGGAAGAGCAGGAGTCTTGTGTACAGAGATGAGGAAAAGCAGGAGACATGTACAGAGAGGAGGAAGAGCAGGAGCCCTGTGTACAGAGAGGAGGAAGAGCAGGAGTCCTGTGTACAGGGAGAAGGAAGAGCAGGAGATCTATGTACAAAGAGGAGGAAGAGCAGGAGTCCTGTGTACAGGGAGAAGGAAGAGCAGGAGTCCTGTGTACAGAGAGGAGGAAGAGCAGGAGTCATGTGCGCAAAGAGGAGGAAAAGCAGGACTCATGTGTACAGAGAGGAGGAAGAGCAGGAGTCCTGTGTACAGATAGGAGGAAGAGGAGGAGTCCTGTGTACAGAAAGAAGGAAGAGCAGGAGTCCTGTGTACTGGGAGGAGGAAGAACAGGAGTCCTGTGTACAGAGAGGGGGAAGAGCAGGAATCCTGTGTACAGAGAGAAGGAAGAGCACGGGTCCTGAGTACAGAGAGGAGGAAGAGCAAGAGTACTGTGTACAGGGAGGAGGAAGAGCAGGAGATCTATTTACAGAGAGGAGGAAGAGCAGGAGTCCTGTGAACAGGGAGGAGGAAGAACAGGAGTCCTGTGTACAGAGAGGAGGAAGAGCAGGAGTCTTGTGTACAGGGATGAGGAAGAGCAGGAGATCTATTTACAGAGAGGAGGAAGAGCAGGAGTCCTGTGAACAGGGAGGAGGAAGAACAGGAGTCCTGTGTACAGAGAGGAGGAAGAGCAGGAGTCCTGTGTACAGAGAAGAGGAAGAGCAGGAGTCTTGTGTACAGGGAGGAGGAAGAGCAGGAGATCTATGTACAGAGAGGAGGAAGAGCAGGAGTCTTGTGTACAGGGAGGAGGAAGAGCAGGAGTCTTGTGTACAGGGAGGAGGAAGAAAAGGAGTCATGTGTACAGAGAGGAGTAAGAACAGGAGTCCTGTGTACAGGGAGGAGGAAGAGCAGGAGATCTATGTACAGAGAGGAGGAAGAGCAGAAGTCTTGTGTACAGGGAGGAGGAAGAGCAGGAGTCTTGTGTACAGGGAGGAGGAAGAACAGGAGTCCTGTGTACAGAGAGGAGGAAGAGCTGGAGTCCTGTGTACAGAGAGGAGGAAGAGCTGGAGTCCTGTGTGCAGGGAGGAGGAAGAGCAGGAGATCTATATACAGACAGGAGGAATAGCAGGAGTACAGAGAGGAGGAATAGCAGGAGTCCTGTGTACTGGGAGGAGGAAGAGCAGGAGTCCTGTGTACAGGGAGGAGGAAGAGCAGGAGTCATGTGTACAGAGAGGAGGAAGAGCACGGGTCCTGAGTACAGAGAGGAGGAAGAGCAGGAGTCCTGTGTACAGGGAGGAGGAAGAGCAGAAGATCTATTTACATGGAGGAGGAAGAGCAGGAGTCCTGTGTACAGGGAGGAGGAAGAACAGGAGTCCTGTGTACAGAGAGGAGGAAGAGCAGGAGATCTATGTACAGACAGGAGGAATAGCAGGAGATCTATGTACAGACAGGAGGAATAGCAGGAGTCTTGTGTACAGGGAGGAGGAAGAGCTGGAGTCCTGTGTACAGAGAGGAGGAAGAGCAGGAGATCTATGTACAGACAGGAGGAATAGCAGGAGATCTATGTACAGACAGGAGGAATAGCAGGAGTCTTGTGTACAGGGAGGAGGAAGAGCTGGAGTCCTGTGTACAGAGAGGAGGAAGAGCAGGAGATCTATGTACAGACAGGAGGAATAGCAGGAGTCTTGTGTACAGGGAGGAGGAAGAGAAGGAGATCTATTTACAGGAAGGAGGAAGAGCAGGAGTGTTTGCTGAGCTGCTGTATCTAATCCTGTTATGTGTGATACTGTCTGCTGAGCTGCGGTATCTAATCCTATTATGTGTGATACTGTCTACTGAGCTGCGGTATCTAATCCTATTATGAGCTGCGGTATCTAAATCCATTATGTGTGATACTCTCTGCTGAGCTGCTGTATTTTATCCTATCATGTGGGATACTGTCTGCTGATCTGTGGTATCTAATCCTATTATGTGGGATACTGTCTGCTGATCTGTGGTATCTAATCCTATTATGTGTGATACTGTCTGCTGAGCTGCTGTATCTAATCCTATTATGTGTGATACTGTCTGCTGAGCTGCGGTATCTAATCCTATTATGTGTGATTCTGTCTGCTGAGCTGCTGTATCTAATCCTATTATTTGTGATACTGTCTGCTGAGCTGCTGTATCTAATCCTATTATGTGTGATACAGTCTGCTGAGCTGCGGTATCTAATCCTATTATGTGTGATTCTGTCTGCTGAGCTGCTGTATCTAATCCTATTATGTGTGATACTGTCTGCTGAGCTGCTGTATCTAATCCTATTATGTGTGATACTGTCTGCTGATCTGTGATATCTAATCCTATTATGTGTGATACTGTCTGCTGATCTGTGATATCTAATCCTATTATGTGTGATACTGTCTGCTGATCTGTGGTATCTAATCCTATTATGTGTGATACTGTCTGCTGATCTGTGATATCTAATCCTATTATGTGTGATACTGTCTGCTGAGCTGCTGTATCTAATCCTATTATGTGTGATACGTCCGCACACTCATCACACTATCACACTTATTCTCATTACAGACATAATTCATATAAACAATTGTTTCCATCATTATATAATAGGACACAGGATAACATTAGTTTTTCTCACATTGAATAAATACAGTAATTCACTAATTGACTTTTAGATAAATGATTCTATATTACAAGGTTTATTCATTATTCTTTTCATCACACACGAGCTGAGTACATGTAGTATACAGCAGTATATATATATATATATATATATATATATAGGTTCATGTAGTATACAGCAGTATATATATATATATATATATATATATATAGGTTCATGTAGTATACAGCAGTATATATATATATATATATATATAGATTCATGTAGTATACAGCAGTATATATATATAGGTTCATGTAGTATACAGCAGTATATATATATATATATATATATATATATATATATATAGGTTCAT